>NC_067147.1:58349135-58596635 GCF_903995435.1 Acomys russatus
GTCAAAGGTCGCGCGGTGGAGGCAGGTGGCGCCAGTTGGTCCTGGGAGGCCTCCGGGAGGTGGCAGATGCAGTTTGAAGGCTCTGGAGACTGTTTATGAGGCAGGAGGACTGGGGGCCGTGGTGGAGCGGGGAGCTGCCAGGGCTAGTGGACCTAGCGTGGGCGTGGATGGGTGGATGGCGGGATAGGGAGCTCGTTGCTTGCACGGTGGACCTGCTGACTTGGGCTGTGCCTTTGCCCCCTTCTCAGGACATCGCGAGTTTGGATGGGCAGAGCCCAGACTGAAGGCCGCATCTCATACCCAAGTTCTTTTGGGCTCGCCAGCGGTCGGCAGCTTTTGCCTGGAGACCCTGCAGAGCCTGCAGAATGGCCGGGAGACGCTGCAGACCCTGCAGGATGGCCCGGAAACCCCGCAGACCCTGCAGGCTGGTCTGTGCTTCCTAACACCCCTGGGGACAAGAATGGACGACACTGTCGGTGCACTCAGCGTTGCCTGAGGACGCTTTCTTCCTGGAAGCTGGACCCAGAGGCCGTGTTGGGGGTGGGACTGGGATGGGGTTTAGGAGTGCAGACTCCATCTTGTGAAGCTGAAGAAAGGCTTCCTCTTCACAGTCTGCCATCTCACCCTCTCAACACTAACCCGCCACCACCCACGAAGGAGGCTGACACCTGCCAGATCCATGAGTTTTAGCTGGTGTGTGTGTCTCTCAGCCTGCCTGTCTCTGTCTCTCTCTCTGCGTGCGTGCGTGCCTGTGTGTGTGTGTGTGTGTGTGTGTGTCTGTCGTCTATCTGTCTGTCTGTCGTCTGTCTGTCTCTGTGTATGAGGTGGGGTGAGTGTAAGGCAGAGGTCAACCTCACACATCTTCCTCCAGTTCCATCCACCTTGTTTTTTTGAGACAGGGTCTCTCACTGGCCTGGGATTCACCAAGCAGATTTGTCTAATATTGAGAGTCCAAAGGATCCTCCTGTTTCTGCCTCCCCAGTGCTGACATCACAAGCATGTGCCACCACACCCCACCATAAATGAGTCTTTGTTTTGGAAAATAGTTGTTTTGTTTTTAATTCGGTCTCCAACAGGAACATGCACATGCGTTCCAACTGTCGGGTCTCTGTCACATGTCACTTATTCAGTTGACCAAATAGTGTTTAATGCTTGACCCCTGAGAACTCCTTGGACCCCACCCAACAGGAGCCTGGGATGATCTGTAGATTAGGGGGACCCCTAGTGTCCCAGAATCCTATTGGCCTTTATGAAGATCCTAGAAGTTATCCAGTGTTAGGTCTATACTTGTTTTTTTGTGTAGAAAAGATCTCACTCTGTAGCCCATACCACTGTCTGACTCTGAGTCCCACATCCCAGCCTCTGTATGTGGCATGGAGACTACAGATGTGTGCCTCCACCTTTAGGCTACTTTATCATTGTCACACCTGGTGGTTTTCAGATAGCTGCACAGGTGTGCACTGCCCCGAGAGCCCCACGCCCTAGGACACATGTGCCGTCTTCATCCTGTCTGTACTGGCTGGTTTCGTGTCAACTTGACACGAGCTGGAGTCATCAGAGAGGAAGGAGCCTCAGTTGAGGAAAGGCCTCCATGAGATCCAGCTGTGAGGCATTTTCTCAATTAGCGATTGATGGGGGAGGGCCCAGCCCTCTGTGGGTGGTGCCATCCCTGGGCTGGTGGTCCTGGGTTCTATAAGAAAGCCGGCTGAGCAAGCTATGTGAAACAAGCCAGTGAGCAGCACCCTCCATAGCTCCTGCCTCCAGGTTCCTGTCAGGTTCCTGTCCTGCTTGGGTTCCTGTCCTGACTTCCTTTGGTGATGAACAGCAATATGGAAATGTAAGATGACTTTTCTCCTTTTCTCCTCACCTTGTTTTTTGGTCATGGTGTCTTTTTTTTTGTTTGTTTGTTTGTTTTGTTTTGTTTTTCGAGACCGGGTTTCTCTGTGTAGCCTTGGCCATCCTGGCCTCACTTTGTAGACCAGGCTGGCCTCGAACTCACAGCGATCCGCCTGCCTCTGCCTCCCGAGTGCTGGGATTAAAGGCGTGTGCCACCACGCCCGGCTCTGGTCATGGTGTCTTATCACAGCAACAGAAACCCTAAGACAAGTTGGTACCAGCGTAGTGGGGTGTCGCTGTGACAAACCTGACCATGTTTTGGGGAGGGTTGTAGAAGGGCTATGTAGCTTTGGGCTAGAAGCTAGTGGGATGTTTTGTGGGAGTGGGGAAGAGTGTTGAGAGCAATGCAGGGAAGCCTGGCTTGTGACATTTCAGAGGGAACTTTTAAGACTCTATCAGCCCATTTGTTATTTCAAATTAAGAGCCTGTGGTTCTGGTCAGCTGGGGATGAGGAACCAGCTGTGATTAACAAGCGACCAGAACGGCTAAAGCGAAAGCTGTGATTTGCTGGGAAATTTACTAGAAACCTTGGTGCTGGACGGCCAGGGCCAAGAAGTTAGCAGCGACTAAGAAAAGAGCAGCGTCACTGAGGTGAAGTCTTCCGGGAAGTGTTTTCTGAGAGCACAGAGAAACCGCGACTCCGAGGTGTCCAAGGTTGTACCTCGCACCAGCAGCTGAACTTGGTAGTGTGAGTCACCCAGGTGGGTCTGGCTGGGAAGGCATGAGGGGTCATGGAGAACAGCTGACAGCTGAGGGTTGGCGCTGTGAGAGGTCAGGAGAGGTCCCTGGTGAAGGTACAGCTGCCATGGCAGTTGAAGGCCCAGGACTGAAGGGGTCATGCAGACATGCTGATGCTTGGCACCAGCAAGAGAGCCCAGGAGAGGCTAGTGGTGAAAGTGCAGCCCAGTTGCAGCAAGGGGTCCCAGCTGCTCGGGAGATGCCAGTGCCATGGCTGACCACCAAGAACAGCAGCAGTGGAGTGGACACAGCCGGAGCCTAGGAGGAGGGCTGTGTGCTACAGAGGGCGGAGCTGGAGAAGTGACCCAGGCCCCTCGGAGGAGCCCAGAAGATTGTGTGTGAATCCCAGATATTGGATGGTTGAAGTTTGATTTTTTATTTGATTGTGGCTATGTCCTGATTTTTCCCCTCTCGAAGTAAGAAAGTATTTTTACTGGAGCTCACAGTTGAAAGACTTTGAATTTTAGAAGACTTTAAGAGATTGGCTATTTTAAAGGGACTGATATATATGTACATATATTTAATTTTATTATTTATACAGCATTCTGCCCTCATGTGTGCCTGTCCCTCAGGAGAGGGCACCAGGTCTCACTATAGACGGTTGTGAGCCACCATGTCGTTGCTGGGAATTGAACTCAGGACCTTTGGAAGAGCAGACAGTGCTCTTAACCTCTGAGCCATCTCTCCAGCCTGGGACTGATATTTTAATACGTTTGAGTTTGTGGGTTTTTTTTTTTTTTTTTAGACAGGGTTTCTCTGTGTAGTCTTGGTTGTCCTAGACTCATTTTGTAGACCATGCTGGCCTCGAACTCACAGCGATCCACCCTGCCTCTGCCTCCCGAGTGCTGGGATTAAAGGTGTGTGCCAGAGTTTGTAGACGTCTAAAGTTATTTTTGTTTTTTGTTTTTGAGACAGGGTTTCTCTGTGTAGCCTTGGCTGTCCTAGACTCACATTGTAGACCAGGCTGGCCTCTAACTCATAGAGATCTGCCTGCCTCTGCTTCCCAAGTGCTGGGATTAAAGGCGTGCACCACCATGCTGTGGCCATGGGGCAGGGTATTAAGTCCTGGTTGGCAGACTGAGTCTTGTTAACCTTGGAGACCATTGGTGGCCACACAGGTTCATGGCAAGCACGATGGGCTGGGTGACAGGATGAGGGTAGGAGGCCTGGGCTTTCAGGTGGGGCCAGTCTCAAGTCAGAAGCATCCATTCTACTTTTAGCTCATTTAGTTCAAGTAAAATTGCTCTCTTGGGGCTGGAGAGATGGCTCAGTGGTTAAGAGCACTGGCTGCTCTTCCAGAGGTCCTGAGTTCAATTCCTAGCAACCACATGGTGGCTCACAGCCATCTGTAATGTGATCTGGTGCCCTCTTCTGGCCTGCAGGTGTACATGCAGGCAGAGCATTATACATATTAACAATACAGCCCTGCGGTAGTGGGGCACGCCTTTAGTCCCAGCACTTGAGAGGCAGAGGCACGTGGATCACTGGGACTTTGAGGCCAGCCTGGTCTACAAAGTGAGTCCAGGATGGCCAAGGCCACACACAGAAACCCTGACTTGAAAAACCAAAAAATAAAAATAAAATTGTCTTTTTTTTTTTTTTTTTTATAATTATATCAAGTTTTGTTTTGATTTTTTAATTGCCACTTGGTGACCTCCTGATAGCTATATTTTAGGCAGTACAAGAACTAAAGTTTTGAAGGATTTATTTTTTATTTTATGTGCATTGGTGTTTTGCCTGCACATATGTTCCGGGGTCAGATCCCAGGAACAGAAGTTGTGAGCTGCCACGAGGCTGCTGGGAATTGAACTCAGGAACTCTGGAGGAGTAGCCAGTGCTCTTAACCTCTGGGGCATCTCTCCAGCCCCAGGGACTAAAGTTTTGAAACAGGGGTCAAGAGCCTGTTGTCCATAGTTTATTTTTCTTCCTTCCTTCCTTATTTCTTTGTTTATTTTTATTTTTATTTTTTTGTTTTTTTTCAGACAGGGTCTCTCTCTGTATTAGCCTTGGCTGTCCTCAACTCGCTTTGTAGACCAGGCTGGCCTTGAACTCACAGCGATCCACCTGTCTCTGCCTCCTGAATACTGAGATTAAAGGCATTTCCTTAATATTTTTATTATTTTACTTATTTATTTATTTGGTTTTTCAAGACAAGGTTTCTCTGTGTAGTACTGGCTGTTCTAGACTCACTTTGTAGACCAGGCTGGCCTCAAACTCATAGCAATCTGCCTGCCTCTGCCTCCCGAGTTCTGGGATTAAAGGCATGCGCCACCACGCCCAGCCCCAATATTTTTATTTTAAGACAATCAATCTTATACATAGTCTAGTCTGGCCTTCAATTCTGCTAGTTCTGTTCTGCCTAACAAGAGGTGCGAATACAAATGTGTGTTACCACACCCAACTGTACACAGTTTCCTTTATTTATTTATTTTTATATTTTAGGTTTTTTGAGACAGGGTTTCTCTGTTTAACAGTCCTGGCTATCGTGGACTCACTTTTGTAGACCAGACTGGCCTCGAACTCATAGTGTGATCCAGCTGCCTCCCAAGTGCTGGGATTAAAGGCATGTGCTGCCACGTCTGGCTTTTTTTTGTTTTTGTTTTTGTTTTTTGTTTTGTTTTTCGAGACAGGGTTTCTCTGTGTAGCCTTTGGCTGTCCTGGACTCCTTTGTAGACCAGGCTGGCCTCGAACTCACAGAGATCTACCTGCCTTCTGAATGCTGAGATTAAAGGTGTGCGCTACCACACCCTGCTACAGTTTCCTTTAAATATTTTATTTTTAAGTATGAGGGTGGTGATGGAATGATGTACATGAGTGCAGTACCGACAGACACCAGAAGAGGGCACCGTATATCATGGAGCTGGCGCTACAGGCGGTTGTGAGCTGCCTGACAGTTTGGGTTTTTTTTTCTTTTTAACCACTGAGCCTCCTCTCCAAACCTTGGATCTGGATCTTCTCAGGAGCTAGATGGCCGCCCACTTGCCCCATCCAGTGGAGACAAAATAGCTGCTCCTCTCCCTTGCAGTAGAGGCAAGATGGCCACCACCAGGCCCCATCCAGGACAGTCAGAGCCTGCTTCATAGTGGGACCAGCCTCCCAGTGCACGCCCCGGGTTCTCTCTGGCTCTTCCTCCAGTGTCCTCTCCTTGGGGTGACTCCGTGCTGACGCAGTAACAAAGGGGTCCTAGGCCAGCTGTTCGTGAGCCCGGACTTCCCACCTGCTCCCTAGCACCCTGTGAATGGCAGGGTGAGAGGCGGACAGAGGCTGGGCCGGCCTCTTTCTCCTTCAATAGTCCGGGAGGCTGCGTGTGAATAAACCCGGGTGTGGGTGCGGGGAGGGGCCATTCTCTGCCGCCGCGTGTCTGAATGAAATGAGGACATTGTGGAGGGGAAGTTTGCTGTAGGTGTGAGGGAGAGAAAAGCCAGAGGCATCTGGAAGAGCCTGCAGACTGGCCACTTTTCCCTTCCCTCTTGAGTTTCAGGTCCCTGCCCTTCCTCCCCCGCCCTGCCTTTTAAAATTATTATTGTTGTTGTTGCTATTATTATTTTGGATTTTGACTCCCCCGCTACACAGAATTCTCAGTACTTAGCATGCACATTAAAGTTTACTTCTTTGCTTTTTGGCTGCCTCTTTGCTTGTGATTCTGGCTGCTTTTGTATTTCCCAAGCTGCAGCGTCCCCCCCCCGTCCCCCCCCCCCCCCACACACACACACTTGAGAGACACAGTGGGAACACCTTCCCCGCAGAAAGGAGTGCACAGTGAAAGGCCTGCAACCTCTCCAGGAGAGTGGCTGTTGCCTGCGGTCTTTTTTCTTTTTTCTTTTTCCAGACAGAGTTTCTCTATGTAGCCCTGGCTGTCCTTGACTCGCTTTGTAGACCAGGCTGGCCTCGAACTCACAGCGGTCCACCTGCCTCTGCCTCCCGAGTGCCGGGATTAAAGGCGTGCGCCACCATGCCTGGCTGCTGCCTGCATTCTTTACAATTTTGCAGTTTAAGGCACGCTGACCCACAACCCGGTTCCTCAGGTTTTCCTGGGCCTTGAAGCAGCCTTGCCCAGAGCGAGCTTCCCCGGCAGCAGCTCCTAGAGCCCCCGAGGAGCTCCCAGAGCTGGGAGGACGGAGGGACAAGGAGACGGTGTAAGAGCAAGAGCCGTGTTTTCACATCTGTAAAGGTCGACTGCCCAACTGCACAGGATGCGCTTTAGCACGCGCAGCCAGGAAGTACGGCCAGGATGTATGCTTGCCCCTAATTGGGCAAAGACAGAACTGTGTCCCTCCTCCCAGCTGGACCCTGAGTCGCCGTCTGTGTGTTAGGTGGGAGGGCAACAAGACTGGAAGCAGAAGGCTCTTGAGATGAGGAAAAAAACACTCTGCACCGCCGCGTGGCTGAGGGGGCCCAACGGGCCTGCGCGGGAGGCTGGAGCCAGGCAGGCTCCTGGGTAATGTAGTCTCTCCTACTCCAGCCTAGGCGTTCTGTCCACGCACTCCCTAAGAAAGGACAAGGAGTCGTCATTCGGAGCGCCCACGCCGCGCACATCCCCAGCCTTAGTTCCACCCAGACCGCCTTCCCAGCACCGCTTTTGTTGCACTTGATCAAAACCAGGGATCTAGGACTGTTCCAAAAGCAGGTTTAGGGGTTCACTTTATTATCCCAGAGCCGTCAGTTGCTCTACAAAGGGGATTCCCTATTTGGAAGTGATGAAAAAGGTGTTTGAAATATTATTCAGTTCATAAATGATTAATTGGGCATGGTCTTCTTTTTGTTTTGGGTTTATTTTGGGGAGGGGCATGTTGAGGTAGGCTTTATGTGTAGCTCTGGCTGTCCTGGAACTCTACAGACCTGGTTGGCCTTGAACTCAGAAATCCCCGTGCTCTGCCTCCCGGGTGCTGGGACAAAGGGTAGTGGTTCTCAATTTTCCTAATGATGTGACCTTCATGATGGGTGACCCCCAACCGTAAAGTTATTTTTGTTGCTACTTTCTAGCTTTAATTTTGCTACTGTTATGACTCATAATGCTAATATCTGGTGTGCATGATATGTAATATGCAACCCCAAAGGGGTCAAGACCCACAGGTTAAGAACTGCTGCCCCAGGCTTGCTGGTGCACGCCTTTAATTCCAGCACCTGAGAGGCGGAGGCAGGCAGATCTCTGTGAGTTTCAGGCCAGCCTGGGCTACAGAGTGAGTCCAGGGACGGCCAGGGCTGCACACAGAAACCAAACAAAAACAACAAAAGGCTGTCTTAACAAAATCAATGTAACTTCTGTCCAGCTCTCTTCTTATTTTGTTTTGAGATAGAATCTTGGCTGACTTGGACCTTGCCAAGTACACCAAGCTGACCTTAAACACCAGCCTCTGCCTTGGTCCTCCAGCATCGCAGCTTGCCTGCTTTGTGCGTGTTCTCTCTCTCTCTCTCTCTCCCTCTCTCTCCCTCCCTCGCTCTCTCTTTGTGGTTTTTGAGAAAGGGACTCATTATGTACTGTTGGCTGTCCTTGAACTACCCAGAGATCACCTGCCTCTGCCTCCTGCGTGCTGGGATTAAAGGTGTGTGCTACCACACCCGGCTTCCCAGCTGTCCTTTTTTTGGTTTTTCCAGATAGGGTTTCCCTGTGTAGCCTTGGCTGTCCTGGACTCTCTTTGTAGACCAGGCTCGCCTCGAACTCACAATGATCCACCTGCCTCTGTCTCCCGACTGCTGGGATTAAAGGCGTGCGTGCGTGCGTGCGTGCATGGTTGCATCCGTCTGTCACCACACCCAGCTTCCCAGCTGTCCTAAAGCACAAAGAGCGGACATAGTTAACTCTGGCCGTGGGGGAAGGGAGGGAAGGCAGAAATGCATCTGGATGATACGGTCAGGGTGCTTACAGCCTCCGGGGACAGGAGAGGCAGGGCCGCTCTTGGGTGACACCAGGAGGAACTCCTCACCTCAGGGCAGCTGTATTCTTGCATCCGTCTGGGATGAGGCTTGTAGGTGACCCAAAGTGTCTTGGAAGTGGGGAGTCCAGGAAAGTCAAGCGGGCGGGGAGCAGACCTGCATTCGAGATGCCAAGGGGACATGTGTGAGGGGAAATAAAAGCAATTGGAGGGGGCTGGAGAGATGGCTCAGTGGTTAACAGTGCTGCCTGCTCTTCCAAAGGTCCTGAGTTCAATTCCCAGCAACCACATGGTGGCTCACAACCATCTGTAATGTGATCTGATGCTCTCTTCTGGCCTGCAGGCGTACATGCAGGCAGAGCACTGTATACATAATAATAAATAAATAAATCTTTAAAAAAAAAAAAAAAAAGGCAATTGGCATTTCAAGCCCAACTACACCTGCTGTGTGACCCCAGGGTGGCTGCTTGCCCTCTCTGGCAAATCACAAGAAGATCCTACAGAGCCCACCTCAGAGGTAAGCTTGGCACTTAGACCCACACCCTTACAGATAGGTTTTGCTGTTGTTGTTTTAATTTAAAAGTTATTTATTTCTGTGGTAACCACAATTCCTTACCCAGGGAGTCCCAACTGGACTCAAGAGTTGGCAGGTTAGGCCAGCCCCCAGGTAACATCATGGCTGCCATGGACACAGTGATCACAGAGGGAGCCCCAGACCTTGGCCCTCCAAAAACAGGCAGATCCCTCCACTCCTCTGTCACGTGCTACTCTCTAGGTAGGCACTTGTGAGCAGGCAGGAGGGTCCCAGCATCTACCCAAGGAGAGTGTCTAGTTGACAGCTGAATAAAATACAAGCTATTGGACCCAAGAGGAATGTGAAAACAAGTACAGGACCCGTGCGACACTCAGTGCATAGAGGCATGTGCCTCCAACCCTGCCAGCCCCAGTTCAGCCCCAGGGACCCACAACAGGGAAGGTCGGAGCCACTCCAGAAGGTTGACCTCTGACCTCTGACCTCTGACAAACACAAACAGGTAAGTAAGCGTCAAAAGATTTTACAGACATCTCTGCCAAACAGACTAAGGAATAGTCTTAAGCAACTTTCTGTTTGTACCAGTAAGGTGGTTGCTGGCAAAAGAATGACATAGGCTAGACATGGTGTCACTCGCAGGAGGGGACCAAGAGTTCAAAGTCAGCTTCAGCTGTGCAGTGAGTCTGAGCCCAGCCTGGTCTACATGGTGAGTTCTAGGGCAACCTGGGCTACTCTGCTCAAGAAAACAAATACAGAAGCTGTGCAGTAGTTAGCAAGCCTCTGGGGATCCATACCACCCTGACCCCTGGTATCTTCTGAATGGTTTCCCCCTCACAGGTGGCCTGTGCTGCACCCTCACAGACTAATGAGTGGGGTCACCCCTCTTTTGCAGGTCAGAAAATGGAGACGCAGAGCCTAGATGCTTTAACCATGAGCTCCGAGCTTGTGTGCCAGAGCGGGACTTTCTGTTCACTTGCCACACGCGTTAGGCACTTACTGCACTCTGCTCACTGGCTTCTTGGTCCTCGGGTTTTTCTGGAAGCATTCTCTGGTGGCGTTTGTCTTCTGTTTCTTCTTGAAAATCTTTCTTGCCGTGTTTGAATCCACAGCAGGACTCTCCCTGGGCAGAGAGACGGAGGATGTGTTTGTTATGACCTGAACAGTGGGTGCCACCATCTGAGTCCTGCGTAACTTCAGGAGATCCAGTGGCACTGGCCAAGGTTGGTGTTCTCCAGCAAACACTTCTGATTAATTATCTATTAATTATGTATCTGCACAATAACCAGGCCAAGGCCAAACAAGGCCAAATGTTCACCTAGTAGACATAGCTGGAAAGAGGTTAAAATAACAGACAATGCATATACTTTATATATTTTAACTCACACAGACTATAAAAGGGTTTTGTAAGGTTTATTTGTGTGTGTGTGTGTGTGTGTGTGTGTGTGTGTGTGTGTGTGTGTTGTGTCTACATGTAAGTATGCATTCACAGAGACCAAAATAGGGGGTGCCAGATCGTCTGGAATTGGAGCTACAGGCCATTGTGGGCTGCCCAATGTGGGTGCTGGGAACTGAATTTGGGTCAGGTCCTCTGGAAGAACAGCTTATGTTCTTAACCACTGAGCTGTCTCTCCAGCCATACACACACAGCTGTGGAAATAAAATTAATCACAATGGGGGACACAGATACATCTTAATAAGCTTGGTGTAAAACAAAGACAAGCCGGGCATAGTGTGCACGCCTTTAATCCCAGCACTCGGGAGGCAGAGGCAGGCAGATCGCTGTGAGTTTGAGGACAGTCTGGTCTACAAAGTGAGTACAGGACAGACAAGACTACACAGAGAGACCCTGTCTCTTAAAATTAAAAAAAAAAAAAAAAAAAAAAAGACAAATGTCTGTCCAAGGAAAAATACTCAAGAGCATGGTAACATGTACCTATAATCTCAGGACTCAGAAGGCAAAGACAGGCTTGTCAGCTCAGCACTAGTCTGGGCTGTGTGGTGAGACAAAGTTGAAGTGGAGGGGTGTCAATATATGCCTGCCCCACCCCTACTGATCTTTCATTGGCCATTCCAACTGTTAGCCAACTAGCAAGGGAGTCTGGGAAATGTAGTTCTTAGGGATCTCTTAAAAACTACAGATCTCGGTGGTGGTGGTGGTGGTGCATGCCTTTAATCCCAGCAGAGGCAGGCAGATCTCTATGAGTTGAGGCCAGCCTGGTCTACAGAGAAAGTCCAGGACAGCCAGGGCTCTGTTAAACAGAGAAACCCTGTCTTGAGGTGGGAGTTGGGCAGAAGAGGGTGGGGAACCCTATGGATCTCCGGGCTTGTCAATGACAGCAGCGACAATACTGGAGAGCTTGCGGCTTCTGTTGCTGTGGTAAAACACCCTGACAAAGGCAGCTTAAAGGCAGAAAGGGTTTACATGGCTCACAGTTCCAGGTGACATAGCCCATCACTGGGAGGAAGTCAGGGCGGCAGGAACCTGAAGCGGCTGGTCCCCACACCCACAGTCAAGAGCAGAGAACGATGCGAGCGAGCATGCGTGGTGCTCAGCCCTCCCCCCTTTTTAATTCACTTCAAGGTTTTAGCGCTGGGGTTAAAGCCACGCACCAGCGCACCAGCTTCAAACCATCAGGGGCTACCTAAGGCTAGGATGGCGCATCCACCTGTTAGACCTTTCCAACTGTGGCTTGACCCAAAATAAGACCCGGAACCTGCAGTGCACATGCTCCTGTTGCCCTACAATAGGATGTACCCAGTGTGTGCAGGAGGGAGGCAGAGGCTTGGCATCCCCCGCATCAATAGGCAGGTTCAAAATGTCCCTTAGAGCTGGGCCCCTCCCCCAAGCAAAGGTGAGACTGTCCTGAGGAAGGGAGAAACTTACACCAGCAGAGGCTTGTGGGGAGCTTCCTTCCTGGTCCCTGGAGGTGCGGAGCTTGTCAGCTGTGAAGAGGCGGGAGGCCCTGCAGCAGGAGTAAACACACAGGAAGTGTAAGGGCAGTATTTGGGGACTGGGGCTTTTTGCAAATAACAATGGTGAGTATGTTTAACAACAGCACGGTGCAGCCTGGGTGTGGTGGTGCACGCCTTTAATCCTAGCAGTCTTCAAGGCAGAGGCAGGAGGATCGCTGTGAGTTCCAGGCCAACCTGGTCTATGAAGTGAGTCCAGGACAGCCAAGGCTACACAGAGAAACCCTGTCTGAAAACAAATAAAACCAAACCAGCAGGGTGCCAGAGGTTATGGCAGCACTCCTTTCACCCCAGTGTTCAGGGGTCAGAGGCAGGTGGATCTCTGAGTTTGAGACCAGCCTGGGGTATAGAGTGAGTTCTACGCCAGTCAAGGCTACTCAGAGAAGCACTGTCTCCAAAAACAAAATAAAACAAAAAAGACGTACTTCTAGTTGTGTAAATAGAGGTGTGTGCAAGAGTGCAGGTACCCATTAGCACCCAGCAGAGGATCACAAGTGGTTGTGGGCCATCCAGTGTCCTGGGAACTGAACTCGGGTCCTCTGGGAGAGCAGCGACTGCTTGTGACTCTCCAGCCTCTTGAGGAGTTTTTGCTGCCAGAGGGAGGCGCTGAGCTATGAGGCACGGCAGGACACCCACAGACAAGTGGCCTGTCAGAATCCCCCTGTGGGGGCTGCTGCGGGGGGCGGGGGGATAGATAACATCACCAGCCCTGCCCTTAGGAACGGATGTGTTGTTAATTGCTTGTCTGAGGGCCAGAGCAGGGAGGGTCATACCTGTGGGCTGTTCTGGGCCCAGCTCCTCCACAGGTGGTGGGGCAGGAGGTGTTGAAGGTGGCAGTTCTGGGGCTGCCCTGGCTGCAGTGGCTTCCTGGGAAGCTCTGAGCATCGGTCTAGACCCATGAGGGGACTCAGGCACTGAGGATCCAGCCTTTGAGCTGTGTGGGTCTGCAGCCGAGCGCGAGATGTGTGACACAGGGGGCAAGCTTTTTGTGCCTTGGTGGTCAGAGGCCGAGTCCAGCTGATGGTCATCCTTGACTCCGAGTTTCAGATTTAGAGTTCTAAGACTTACTGGGTAAATGTCACTGGGGCCAGTGGACGGCCCAGGCTTCATTACTGGGCCTGACTGGGGAGGGGCCACTGGCGATGCAAGGGGTTGCTTGGATTCAGAGACTGTTGGTGACATGGATGACTCCACAAACCCCTTGCACCTGGATTCGGGTGGAGTCTGCGTTGATGGGGATGCTGGGCTGTCCTTTCTGTCCTGATTGGGAGTCTCCCGTAGGTGGTGGGAGGAGTCTTGAGGGCTGCCCCTCGCTGCTGGGAGGCTTGGGGGATTTCGAGCTGGGGGCTCGTGGCCAAGGGCGACCTCTATTTTGCAGTACACTTCCACCCGCGGGAAAATCACTCTCCTGCTGGGAGAGTTGAGGTACGCAGCGTCTAGGAGAAACCACAGCAAATCAGAGTCCAGAGTCGACATAGTCTAGTATGGATATGTGTGTAAAATCTACATAAATACAATACACGGCGGGCCATGGTGTGCACAGTGTTGCCCTGGCTTTTGGGAGCTAAGGCAAGAAGATTGGGGGGTGGGGTGGGGTGGGGCTATAAGGAAGTGAGGGACGGTGGAGGGTCATAAAAGGGCTTTTTTTTGGGGGGGGGGAGGGGCTGGTGAGATGGCTCAGAGGTTAAGAGCCCTGGCTGGTCTTCCAAAGGTGCTCAGTTCAATTCCCAGCAACCCCATGGTGGCTCCCTACTATCTATAATGAGATCTGGCGCCCTCTTCTGGCGTACCGTGTACATGCAGGCAGAGCACTGTATACATAATAAGTAAATACATCTTTAAAAAAAAATTTTTTTTTTTAAAGACACAAGGTCTTATGTAGCCCAGGCTGGCCTGATCTCAAACTTATATAGCCAAGGATGACCTAAAACTTCTACCCTCCCTGCTCCCATCTCCCCAGTACTGGGATTACCTCATGCACCACCCTACTAGGTTTATAAAGTATTGGAAGTTAAACAGTTCTTTTTATGCGTGGTAAGCAAGTGCTGTAACGGAGCCCCAGTCCCAGCCTCTCCAGAAAGACGGGGTTGATGGTTAGTGTTTGTGTGGGAGGCTCTTATCGGAGCGAGGGGGGCTGCTGGGCACAGCTGGGTGCAGACTGGCGTCTCCAGCTCCCACCTCTCCTTTCCCACGCCAAGGAGGCGGTAGCTTCCCAGCTGCAGGAGTCATTGGGTGGCTGAGAGCTTTTGCAAGGAGCGTGGAGGGGAAATAGGATGAGGGGTCCAGGGGAGGCACCATTCTGGACGTGATGAGTGCCTCTCCTCACCTCCCCCACCCCATCCCCCACCCCCAACCGACCAAAGAGCAATCTGAGTGCTTCCAAGAGGCGGGTGGGGGCTCAGTGTAGCTCTAGGTACCAGCAAGAATTTCCCAGTAGCTCCTCCTTATCACATCCGGTGCCAGTAGAAAAATCGGGAGGGAGGGAGATACTCGTGGGTGTGCGCTGGCGCCACCTGACGGAGTATGTGTGCATCACAAGGAGCCTGGGAAGAAGCGGGGCTTCCTTTGCAGGGGACATTTGGGAACCTGCAGGGTTATCTAAGGTGTGACTCGGGTGCAGAGGAGAGTGCCTGGGCTGAAGAAATGGTATCAAGTCATTGGATCTTACCAACCTCAGTCCCTGACAATCACCATCACCCCAGAGAGAGCGGAGGGCTCCCCAGCTGGGGGCCAAAGGGTACTGGCCAATCCCCTCCTCCTCCAGGCTCTGGGAGAAACCTTTCGAAATCACAGTAAAACTCTCTGAGGCACTCACTCTCATTGCCTCCTCCTGTACAGACCGGGGAAACTGAGGCCCCAGGAGACTAGTTACTGAACACCCCCAAAGGGTCAGGAGCTAGGGTAGAAACCCTTCTTTCCAAAATTGGAAACTAGCCAGGTGTGGTGGCGCAGGCCTTTAATGCCAGCACTCAGGAGGCAGAGGCAGGCGGATTGCTGTGAGTTCAAAGCCAGCCTGATCTACAAAGCGAGACCAGGACAGCCAAGGCTAACACAGAAAGACCCTGTCTCGAAAAACCAAAAGGAAAAAATTTGGAAACAAGACTCAGAAGAAGTGATTTTTCCAGGGACACAGAGCTTGGGGGTGGGGCGGGGGACTACTTGTTTCGAGAACCCAAGTGTCTCTGTGCCTCCGGCTCTCTGTCTGTCTGCCTGTGTCTCTCTACCTCTCGTTCTTATTCTTTCTCTGTCTCTGCCTCTGTCTGTCTGTCTGTCTGTCTGTCTGTCTCCCTCGTATCATTCTGTTTCCCAAGTCCCTGGATGCCTGGAGAGGAGTAAGGACCAAGAGAAAACAGGAGGAGAGGATACGGGGGCCAGAGAGGGGAGGAAGCAAATTTGAAGAAAGAATGTATTTCTAGTATATATATTTAGTTATTCAGTAAGAAAATATCATTCAACCCTTAGTTTCACCCCCAAAACATTTCTTTCCTCAAAAAAAAAAAAAAAAAAAAAATATATATATATATCCAATCAGAATAAGGAATGCTTGGAACTCAAAGGCATGAAGCCAAGTGTTCTGTACAATTATGACAGAATATTATCCATCTACCCAGAAGACAGTGAGACCCAGTGGAGAAAAGCTCGGGCAGCGTCAGGTCAGCACCCTTGGCCCTGGGAAACCCCATCCTAAGGAGTTAACCCCAAGTATGGACAAGCCTTTCATATCTCTCCCCAAAGATGCTTGCTACGCCTTCATGGAGTTTAATCGATTAGTCTTTGTATTTCTGATAAAGGCAAAAGGGGACACGGGTCAGGCCCCTTCCCAGATCAACATAGGACACTGATTGTTATGTCACACAAATGTAACTAGTCCCATCTACTTGAGCGGCCCAGGCTGGCCTGGAGGAAGCTATATAGCCAAGGAGGGCTTTGAACTTCTGGACTGGAGTGCCAGCATTAACTCATACACCACCCCTGTCTTATGCAGTGCTGGGGATTGCACTTGGGGCTTTGTGCACAAACACCAACTGAGCTACACCTCCAGCCCTGGTTTTGACTTTAATTTCATGAATATGTGTTTAAAGTTATCCAAGCCACTGTCCCACCTGTCAACCCACAGGCACAGTGGCCAACCTTGGGCAGCGCAGGCTCCAGGGTCTCTCTCCTCTTACCCAGCTTCCTTGGCTACAGCTATGGGACACTACTGTCCCTTACCCAGAATTCCATTCCCATCCCCACCACACTCCGTGCCTTTCCTCCCTCAGGCCCCAGCTACTCACTCAGCCTCCGAAGGTACGAAACAGCGTCATCGTATCCCCGATAGTAATACTCCTGCAGGACCTAGGTGATGACACAGGAACATGAGCCAGGCTGCAGCCATCAAGAGAGCCACTGTCCCACCCATAGCCAGGCTCTACAAGCTGACACTCTCCCTGCCCCTCCCACCCAGGGCTGTGTCAGCAAGCCCTGGGCTGTACTCCCCACTCTTCCTTCCGCTCTGGTCTACCCAATGGCTGACATGGTACCGGTGGGCCTGTCAGCATGTTGGCCATCTGTTCCCAGAGCATCACCGGCCTCCTCTGTGGGAGAGGGTGGGATGTTTCCGGAAACCTGAGACCACACATCTGGGCCATAGGAAGGGTAGCTTGGGGTTTCAGCTCAAATCCTGGGGCTACCCTTCACTGGCTGTATAGCTGTAGCCACCCCAACACAGCCTTCCTTTCTTCACCTGTCAAATAGGGACAGTAATGGTATCTTTGCAGAGGATGTCGGGAGGGGTGCGTGCGAGGTGTGCCAACAAAGCTGCTTCTGAGGGAGGCGGGGATAAATGGGAGACATTTAGGCTTTTGCCAACCACAGATTCTGCTGCAGCTGTTTTTAGATAGGCTGGCATGTAGCCCAGGCTAACCTCTAACTCCCTGCCACCACCTCGCCAGTACTGGGGTTATGGTACTACTGTGCTCGGTTTGTGCCGTGCTGGGGATTGAGCCCGGGGCTTTATGCTTACCAACGGAGACACATCTTTGGCCCTGTTTGGTTTTTTTTTTTTTTTTTAAGCAATCCATTAAGCATGGCAAAACCCTAGACCCTTTTGAGGGGAAAGACCCAAACGAAGGACCCATCTGTTCTGGACCCCACCCTGCCCCTCTCTCACCACCAGGTCCGGGGGGAACAGTGCGTGTGTCATGCGGGTGATGTTCTCCAAGGAGAACTGGAAGGAGAAGTTGAACATGCGGAAGTCGTGGAAGATGGCGGGGCAGTCTCTCGGGCAGATATCCTGCTGGCTGCTGAAGGTGGAGATGGTGATGGAGTCGGTCCAGAAGGCGCAGGGCTGCATGCTCGTGAAGCCACCATCGATGTACCTCTGCAGGGAGGAAGAGAGCCGCTCAGCCAGAGAGGCCAGAGCGGCACCGGGGCCGGGGGGTAGCAGGGCCACAAGAGCTTTTGGGACCAGCCTCGTGGGTGGAGGGTCCCAAGATGAAATGGTGGGGTAGTGTGGACCAGGGTCACTTGCTGTGTCCATAGCGGCCCCAGGACTCCCAATCTAAGGCCCTGGGCCCATCTAGCAACCGAAACAAGAGATAAACAGCTGTGCCTGAAAAGGGCGTGGCCACAAGAGCGGAATGTCTGGGCCAGAGGTTACATCTTCATCAGACTGTAGCTAGGAGTCTGCTCACAGGGCCCCTGAGGCCAGCCAGAGGCGCCGAACCTTGGCCTGCCCACATCTATTGAGGCAGTGTCCTCTGAGTTACTCTCGGGCACATGAAAACTTGTGACCACTGTCCCAGATGGCCCAGAAGCTCCCTTCAGTCAGGGTCTCAGGTCCCCGTGTTCTGGGGTCTGTATTCTGTGCACTGACTTCTGGGAAAACCCGGCACGCCTTGGAGTCTGGGTACACGACACGGTTAGTGGGTCTAGAGAGGAGCCTGAACTAACCGGAAGAGGTTCCCCTTAAAAACCTAGACATCCACCTACATTAGGAATTCTGAGTAGTTGTTGGAAGGACCCTGCTGCTTGAGGCCGCAGTGCTCCCCATCCAGATAGCCGCTCTGAGCATTAGGTGCAGGACTCCCTCTCCCCAGCAGGGCCTCCGGCTCTCTGCCTGACCTCACCTGGAGACTGTCTTTAGACATAGATGCCCCTAGCCACACTTGATATATGGCCCCTTACACAGCTCCCTGCTAGCTCTCCCCTCCCTGCGCCTGTAGGATAATTAAGTGCTGTGTTCCCGTTCATATGATAGAAGCATGCTGCCAAATGCAAACCAAGCACCCTAAAAGTGCCTGGTTTCAGCTAATTATGTATAGCTATCTTGGAAGCCCGGCACCTACTCCCCCAAGGACTATATAGCCTTTGTTCTCCCCAGAATTGGCTCCCGGAGTGGTCGATCTCTGTTATACTTTCTGCCATCCAAGCCCTGCGCCTCTCCTGCCTTTGTGGGCTGGTGGCCAACAGCTCCCCCCCCCCCCCCACCACCCCCCGCCACCACCCCATAAGAGGAAAACTACAAGTAGTAAATGTCCCTCACCTTGAGGTGCCCCAGGCTGTTGCCTCACCCAGTCACTCACCTCGCCCCGATACATTGGGGGTATGAAACCACAGTAGACAGGAACAAAGCAGCTACAATACAGAGCCTGGAAAGAGACAAGGCTGAGCTGCTGCTGGCCCCTCACCCCTACTGGAAGAGCAGCCAGTGCTCTTAACGGCTGAGCCCCACCAGCCCACCAATTCAGTCCCCATCCTGAGCTTTGGCTGAGCCTTTGGCAAGCTACTGAATCACCTAGTCAGACCTGATGCCCCAACCTTAAAAAGGGGGGTGGCTTTGACATATCCAGGGTCTCTGCTGACTTCCAGCCTTCCATGAGCCTGTGGCTATCCTGGACCAGGCTCTGGACTTGAGGTGAGAAGCCACCCCCCAGGAGGGCACAATAGCTGGGAGGTGACAGCGGCAAGCTTGGCTGCTGTGGCCTCCAAAGAGACCAGGCAGGGTGAGAGCAAGGGGACTGGATTCTGGTGGATCCGGGAGCTAGGCCAGAGGACTAGCAGACAGCAAGTGTGGCCTGTTTTGGGTGTGGTGAGCTGTGGGGGCCATGGTAGGAGTGGGAGTTGTTGGGAAAGGCTGGGCGGCAGCCTGCAGCCCTCAGTGTGAGGGAGTGCCCCTGGAAGAGTGCATACCTGGTGCCTGTGGAGCTCAGAGGAGGGTGTCAAATCCCCTAGAAATGTAGTTATAAAGGGTTGTGAGCCACCATGTGGGTACTGGGAAGTAAATATTTTTAAATATGATTAATGGTCCTGAAGAGATGGCTCAGTGGTTAAGAGCACTGCCTGCTCTTCCAAAGGACCCGGGTTCAATTCCTAGCACCCACATGGCAGCTCACAACTATCTGTAACTCCAAGATCTGACACCCTAAGCCAATGCACATAAATTAAAATTAAATAAAAATATTTATGTTGCAGGTGGATCACTGTGAGTTTGAAGCCAGCCTGGTCTACAAAGGGAGTCCAGGACATCCAGGGCTGCAAGAGAAACCCTGTCTCGAAAAACCAAAACTAAAAAAATTAAAAAAAAAAAAAAAAAAAACCACGGCCCCACCTCTCTAGACAAGTCTCCTGTAACTCAGGCTGGCCTCAGACTTGCTAAGTGGTAGGCGACCTTGAACTTCGGATCACCTCTGCTTACAATGCTGGGGATGGAACCCAGGGCCTTGAGAGAGCTAGGCAGGCAGTCAACCGAGCTACAGCCCCAGCCGAATACTTCAATCTTTTAGGGAGGCTCACTGGGACAGAGGGGGCGGCCTGGGTGCTGTTCCTTATACTTTCTAAAAAGTGGGGGTACACTGGGTCCTGGACTCGGGGCCACCTCTAGGTTTCAAGGGAGCACCAGATTCAGCCCAGAGGCCCCCTGCAAGGTGAAGGCTGAAGAAAGGGGCCCAATACGGAAGGCACCCGGCCGGTGACTGGGTCTGGCAGGTTGTGGGCCTCTTTCTGTCACCTCTGGTGGAACTACTCCTGGCCCAGACTCAGGCACGAAGGAAGGGAAGAAGGAAAGAGGCTGGGGGCGAGCTGGACTGGCCTATTCCGGTTCCCCCACGTGGCGGCACAGCCAGGGCCTTGCCTCGATGAGCTCTTCCTTGGATGTGTACTCGGAAACCACCACGTTCTCGCCATCCGTGACTCGGGTGAGGCTCACGTGCAGCTTCCCGGTGGCGGACTTGTAGGAGTCCTCAGGGAGCACATTGTACAGAAACTGTCTCATCATCTGTACCATCTTACAGGATGGGGACAGAGGTCCCAGGAAGAACTTCTTCACCTCGGCCAGGCCCATATTCAGCACTCGGAGGTACTCCTCTGTGGAGGGAGAAGAGGGGAGACACACCGTCAGCGGCAGCAGCAGTGCAGGAATGGGGGGGGGGTGAGGGGGGTGCTCAGTGCTGCTAACCACTTCATCCACAGCTCACACTGAGGCCGCCTTGGATCCAGAAGCCTGGGGGGCCTCAGGAATGAGCCTGCCACTGTGGATGGGTCGGAACCAGACCGTAAAGGAGGAAGTCCCAGATACTCCCACAGCTAGGCGACTCGGACACCAGGATCAGTATGTGACAAAGGGGTCCTGCTTTTCTTTTTGTTTGTTTTGTGGTTTGTTTTTCAAGGCAGGGTTTCTCTGTGTAGCCCTGGCTGGCTGTCCTGGACTCGCTTTGTAGACCAGGCTGGCCTCGAACTCACAGAGATCTTCCTGACTCTGCCTCCCGAGTGCTGGGATTAAGACGTGCACCACCACCCGGTGACCTGTTTCTTAACCATGTGTGACCACGTGACAAACTTTCGATAGCTAAAAGATACTTCCTCTTGAATCCCAGCACTCAAGAGGCAGACGCAGGCAGATGGCTGTGAGTCCAGGCCAGCCAAGGCTAACACAGAGAGACCTTGTCTTGAAAAACAAAAAACAAAAACAAAAACACCTCCCTGCAAAACAGCTCCCCCAGCTTCTGTCCCTACCCCTGAGGTCTGCCACCAGGCTGTGTTTGAGAGTCCTGTATGAGATTCCTATACAAACACAGATGTGATTGAAAGCTTTTTGTTATTGTTGGCTTTTTGAGACAGGGTTTCTCTGTGTAGCCCTGGCTGTCCTGGACTCACTTTGTAGACCAGGCTGGCCTCGAACTCACAGAGATCCACCTGCCTCTGCCTCCTGAGTGCTGGGATTAAAGGCGTGTGCCACCATGCACAGCCCAGATTTTTAAATTTTATTTTTATTTGTGTGTGATGTGCATGCGTGTGTGTGTGTGTGTGTGTGTGTGTGTGTGTGTGTGTGCGCCCACAGAAACTAGAAGAGGGCATGGGTCCTCTGGAGCTGGAGCTAAAGGCAGCTGGGATCCCCGTGACGTGACCATTGGAAACTGAGCTATGTCCTCGGCAAGAGCAGCAAGTGCTCTTAACCAATACATTATCTCTCCAGCCCCACAAATACTGTCTTCTCTTGGTGCTGGGGATTGAACTCAGGGCTTTACACACAGGCATGACCATCGAGCCACACCACCGGTCCTTGAACAAATCTCTCATAAGGAAATTTTTGGTTCAAGTCAGTGTCATGCACCAGGGATGGGTGCAGTCATGAGCTCTCTGCAGTGGGAGGCGGCCAGCCAGCGAGGTTGCATAAGCGCCTCTGTCAGAGCGCTTATCAACAAGATCTGTACATGGGTGGGCAGGGCTGAGCCTTTCCAAGCGGGGAGGGAGTGCCTTGCAATCACTCCATAGCAGACACAGCCAAGGTAACCGCTCTGCCTAAAGTCACACACAATTTAGACACAAAAGGACTGCCCATTCCTGTCACATTGTATAGTTCACAGATTGTACCTTACTGGTCTAATCCTGGAGACCGCTCTACGATAGCTGGAGCACCAGCATACAGAAAGGGAAACTGAGGCAGAGAAAAGTGTCTCGCCTGAAGTCACAGTCTGACAATGTTGGTTTGCTGTTTTTTTTTGTCTTCTGACTCCAAGCCATCCCTCACTCACACCCAGATCACACCTGCATTAAGTAGTAGGAACCCCGTACTTTGGTGTGAACACCTTTCCCCACTCCTTCCTGGTAGCAGGAAGCCTGGCAGTTTTACTGATTTCAGCCTTAACCACACGTGTAGGCATGAACAATCAGCACCTTCCCTCTAGGGAGGGTGGTGGCCAGCTGGCAGGTTGTAAAGCAACCTAGCAGGCGGCCACCAAGGTTTCAGGTCACTGAACAGAAGCCTCACCCAGAAGGCAAGTTAGAATGGAGTCATGTGCTGTTCAGAATTGCTTTCACATAGCCCAGGCTGGCCTTAAACTCACTATGTAGCCAAGAACGACCTGGAGCTCCTGCTTGCCCACCTTCCCAGAGCTGGGATGACACAGTTGTGTCCCCATCAGATGAGCTGTTTAAAAACTGTTTATTATGTACATATACACATGCCCGCAGGAGTCATGGGCGCCATGCATTTGCCGATTCCCACAGAGGTCAGAGGGGTGATGGACACCCCGGAACTGGAGTAACAGGTGGTTGTGAGCAGCCAAGTGGGCCCTGGGAATGGATCTAGGTCAACTGGAAGGGTAGCCAATGCTTTTAACTGCTGAGCCATCTCTCCAGCCCCACCGACTCCCCCTCAGCCCCGCTTCAGCCTGCTCTGTGGGCCTGGAGAGTCACTGGCAGTGCCTGGGGGTGATGCAGGAAAGCGTGCTTCTGTCACAGAGAGCACCTATGGGGAGCACTCCACAGGGAGCACCCAACTGGGAGCATTCTTCTTCATGTGGGGGGGGGGGGTGAATGTCAAACCAATCAGATACAAGCAAGTGCATAGGCACAAGTCTACTGTGGCCTCAGTACTCAGGAGGTGGAGGCAGGAGGATCAAGAATTTGAGGATAGGGCTGGAGAGATGGCTCAGAGGTTAAGAGCCCTGTCTGTTCTTCCAAAGGTCCTGAGTTCAATTCCCAGCAACCACTTGGTGGCTCACAACCATCTATAATGATATCTGGTGCCCTCTTCTGGTGTGCAGGTGTACATGCAGGCAGAGCACTGTATACATAAGAAATAAATATATTTAAAAAAAAAAGAATTTGAGGATAGCCTGGGCTACATAGGCCCTGACTAAAAAATACCCAAACAAACAAACAAACAAAAAGAAAACAAAACAAAAACAGAAATGCAGAAAAACAGAAAGAAGTCTACACTTGTAACTTACTTTAAACCTAATATATTATATGCCTTTGGCAATAAATACCTAGTTTTTTTACTATTTTGGTGTGTGTGTGTACACACTTCCCTTCACGCGTGCATGCCGAGGCCATGGTCTGTCACTGAACCTAGAGCTCATGGTTTCCACCTGACCAGCTGGCCACCCAGGCCCTGGCCCTTGCTCTTTGCCCAACCCCCACCCCAGTTCTGGGTCACAAGCTCACCCCACTGCGGTCAGCTTTTAATGCTGCTCCTGGGGACCTGAGCCTGGGTCCATGTGCTTACATAGCCAGCTCTCTACCCCGGAACCATTCCCCTAGGCCTGGTGTGTGTGTGTGTGTGAGACAGACAGCTTGAGGAGAGGACAACTTACTGGAATCAGTTCTCCCCTTTCGCCATGTGAGTTCCAGGACTTGACCTCAGTTGTCAGATTTCGTAGCAAGACCTTTACCCACTGAGCCCTGTCATTGGTCCCTATGTTTGTTTCCTTTTGTTTTTGACCAAGGGTTTCATGTATTCCAGGCTGGCTTTGAACTCACTGTGTAGTGGATGATGGCTTTGGACTCTTGATCCTCTTGCCTCTATCTCTTGAGTGCTGGGATTATAAACATGTGTCACTATGTCTGTCTAAATGCTAGTTTATTTTTTGTTTTATTGTTTGTTCGTTTATGTTTGTGTTTTTGTTTTTCAAGACAGGGTTTCTCTGTGCAGCCTTAGCTGTCCCAGAACTCGCTCTGTAGACCAGGCTGGCCTCAAATACAAAACTCAAAGATCTGCCTGCCTCTGCTTTCCTAGTGCTGGGATTAAAGGCATGGCCTTACCACTGCCCAGTCTAAATGTCAATTTATAGTATCTTTTTTAAAATAGCCTTTAAGAGCTAGAGAGATGGCTCAGAGGTTAAGAGCACTGGCCGCTCTTCCAAAGGTCCTCAGTTCAATTCCCAGCAACCACATGGTGGCTCACAACCATCTATAATGAGATCTGGTGCCAGGCCGTCTGCTGACGGGCAGGCATACCCCCTGGAAGAGTACTGTATCATAAAAGATAAATAAAAATAGCCTTTAACCAGATAGCACACATAATTTTAAAGAATAGCTTGATACAGGACTGAAGAGATGGCTCAGCAGTGAAGAGCATTGGCTGTCGTTCTAGAGGACCCAGGTTCAATTTCTAGCACCCACAAAGTGACTCTCAACCATCTCTAACCATGCCGGTTTCAGGGCATCCAGCACCCTCTTCTGGCAACTGTGGGGACTGCACACACAGGGTGCATAGACATGCTGGCAAACCCTCATAAACATAAACCACAAATGAATTAAAATATATATACACCAGAAGGAACAATCCATGCTGAACCCTCTGCCTGTGCCCTGGATTATTCTCCTTAGGACAAGTCCCTAGACGTCGGAATGTGAGGTCAAAGGTATGCATGCTTCAAGTCTGAAGGCTTATTTGAACTGTGGCTTTGGTAGCCCAACATGGTGGCGCACGCCTTTAATCCCAGCACTCGTGAGGCAGAGGCAGGCAGATTGATGTGAGTTTGAGGCCAACCTGGTTTACAAAGTTAGTCCAGGACAGCCAAGGATACAGAGAAAGTCTGTCTCAAAAAAAACAAAAAACAAAGAAAGAACAGAATTCATTCTCAGTGGATGCTCACCCACCCGACAGGGAGGGGAGGGACAGGGACGATCATCAGCAGAGAGGATGAAAATAGTATTGACATTTTCAGGGTCCTTACATCTGAAAATGGTTCGGTCTGGGAATCAGCTGTTCACCACCCAGACACAGCCAGAGAGGGAGGGAGGGGGCGGTCGTCTGGTTTCTCTCAGCTTGGTGTTTGGTTTAAAATTCTTCCTTGATGCTTAATGTGGGCACAAACTGAAAGGTCTCATCTCTCTACTTCTTATTGCTTCTCTCCTGGCTTCTGTGTGTGTGAGTGTGTGTGTGTATTTATTATGTGAGTATGTGTGAGTGTGTGTATGTGTGTGCATGTGAGAGTGAGTATGTGTGAGTGTGTGTGCATGCACGCGTATGCGTGTTTCCTTAGGGTCCCTGGTTGCCTCTCCCTCCCCTCTCACTTTCTTCCTATCTTTTTCTGGTGGTGGGGAGGAGATGGATAAGTAGCCAGGTCAGACAAATGTCCTTTGGTGGACAATCAGTAGGTGTGATAGTTCATACCAGTTACCCCAGAGCCCAAGAGGTAGAGGCAGAAGGATTGCCTCAAGTTCACAGTGCATCCGGCCCACATAGGGAGTTCTCCAGCCGTGTTCACACAGTGAGACCCTGCCTCAGGCATGGGAGAAGCAAGAGGGAGAAAGAGCTACAGAGGGAGAGAGAGCAAGAAAGAATGGATCAAACATGGCTACTGCAGGGTTCGGAGCCTTCGCTTCGTTACATGTCTAGGACTTTCCAGCACTTTCTCCCATCCAGCAGCCTCTGTGGTGGTTACTGTCATCAACTGGAAAGGATCTAGGGTCGCTTAAGAGACAAGCCTCTGGGCACATGTGTCAGGGGCATTCTAGATGGAGTTAGCTGGAGAGAGAACAAGTGGGGGGAGCACCACTGCATGTGCTGGGGTCCTGGGCTGACTGAGGAGGAAGGGGGCTGAGCTGCCAGCCTCACTCTCTGCTCCCTTACCAGCCAGTTTCAAGCTCCTACCACCGGTGACAACCCTGTCACAGTGCACGGCACTCTCAAACTGTGAGCCAAAACTTCCTTCTACGCTACACGTAGTGACAATCTCCAGGCTCCTTCGGCTCGGTTTTGACACCAACCTCAGCCACATGGGGGCTGAAAGTAGTGGGCTCAGTGTGTCCTGGCCAGGAAACTCCAGAAACTGGGTGACTGCCCCCACTCAGCCCACGCTAGCTGTATATACTTCTGTTCAGAGGCAGCAGTTCTCTGGGGGAGGGTTATGAAGACTCCCCTCTCTCCTCAGTGGCCTGTCAGGATGCCGTATCTGCAAGCCCTCAGGAAAGACTGGGAATCCTTCAGGGCCAATGTTCTGCCAACCAGCCTGTCTCTAGGACAGTGGTGAATGCTTGTGTTTGCTTAGCAACGGCTGAGGGAAAGGGAGCTGCTGCTCAGCTCCACAGCGAGAGCCTGGCAGTGAGGTCACACAGGGACAGGTGACACGATCGGTCATGACATACAGCCTCATGTAGCCCAGGCTGGCCTCAAACCTACTATATTTTTTCTTTTCTTTTTTTGAAGATGTATTTATTTATTATGTATACAGGGCTCTGCC
Organism: Acomys russatus; assembly: GCF_903995435.1. Taxonomy (NCBI): domain Eukaryota; kingdom Metazoa; phylum Chordata; class Mammalia; order Rodentia; family Muridae; genus Acomys; species Acomys russatus. The sequence continues at coordinate 58,375,598 of NC_067147.1, forward strand.
TGCATGTACACCTGTACACCAGAAGAGGGCACCAGACCTCATTACAGATGGTTGGGAGCCACCGTGTGGTTGCTGAGAATTGAACTCAGGACCTCTCTCTAGAAGAGCAGCCAGTGCTCTTAACCTCTGAGCCATCTCTCCAGCCCTAAACTTACTATATGTCCAGGAATGACCTCCAGCCCCCAAGCCTCCTTCCTGTATCTCCCAACTGTATGGACCAGTGTGGCCAACTCAGGCGTCAAAGGACTTCAGAGCAAGGAAGTCCAGTGGGAAATGGAGGCAACAGATGCTGAGGTGGGAAGTCTCTGCAGGGTACTGGGAAGCCACAGCACCCAGTTTCAGAAACTCAGGGAGTTTCATCATCTTCTGGGACCACTTACACAAACTGCAAAGCTAGGCAGGTTTGCTTCAAATCTCAGGGTCACAGAAGGCCTCTGGGGCATCACTGGCTAGCTAGCTGAGTACCTGTATCCAACCTCAGTTCTATCATCTACAAAATACAGGAAAAGCCGGTCCAGCAAGATGGCTCAGTGGGTACAGACATTTGCTACCAAGCCTGGGTTCTATTCCTGGGACTCACAAGGTGGAGAGGAGTAATTCACACACATGTAAACACATGCACGCACGCACGCACACACGTGCACACATACACACATTGGTTTTTTTTTCGAGACAGGGTCTTTCTGTGTAGCCCTGGCTGTCCTGGACTCCCATTGTAGACCAGGCTGGCCTCGAACTCACAGTGATCCACCTGCCTCTGCCTCCCAAGTGCTGGGATTAAAGGTGTGCGTCACCACGCCTGGCTTTGTTGTATATTTTTAATGTGGGTAAAAATGCCTGCTTTAGGAGCTGGGCATAGTGGACAAGGCTAACACAGAGAGACTCTGTCTCGAAAAAAAATTTTAAAAAGAGAGAGAGAGATAACATGATACACATGTACGTCATTTATTTATTTATTTATTTATTTTTGGCTTTTTGAGATAGGGTCTCTCTGTGTAGCCTTGGCTGTCCTGGACTCACTTTGTAGACCAGGCTGCCCTCAAACTCACAGCGATCCGCCTGCCTCTACCTCCCGAGTGCTGGGATTACAGGGCATGCGCCACCACGCCCGGCTCTATATGTCATTTAATTAAGTTGGAAATATTTACTCCTTTCCCAAGAACAAAGCGAGCATAAGAATCCTTAGTGTTCTTAATTAACACAGCATATATGTAGATAATGAGCAAATTAGCCAACTCCAGAAATCAAAAAGGGCCACTGAGGCTCAAGGAGACAAAGAGCTACCCAAGATGACTCAGAGGGTTAAAGTGCAGGCCTGTCTTCCCTTCCCCACACAGAGATGGAGGTGCCCTGGATCCCGTGAGTAGCTGGATCCTGCTCCTGGGTGTGCAAGAATTAGGCCTGCTGTGTGGGATGAATCTGGGAAGGAAGCCGGGGCTGCGCACACGCGCGCGCGCTCACACACACATGCACACACACACACACACCCACACCCACCCCTGGTCTCAGTGGGCTGGTAACCTAGCAACAGCCTCCAGCCTAGCCAATCACAGTTGGCCAGCCAGCTCTCCCCTGTATTGAGATGACTGCTCAGGGGAAGCTGAGGCGAGGTGGCCTCTGGGGAGGCCTGAGTGAGCAGATTCCCAGGGAAGCCCAGGTAAGGCTCGGAATCCCAGCAAGCCTTAGGCTCCTGTCTGGCTCCAAATTGTAGGCTGAAATCCCAGCTGTGTTTTCCCGAGGGTCTATCTTGACTACCTAACCACATTCTAATAATAAATGTTATTATTATCTTAATGAGAGTGGTCCACCCAAACAGGCTTTTCCACCTATAGTCTGTTTATCTTCACATTGACAGCTAGACCCTAGGGCCCTGACCCTGGTTTATGCATCACACACTGCAAAGGCACTGAGAAAAGCACTTTGCCTTAAAGTTACCCTGTCACTGGTGGAAAGCCCGTGGGGACCCTCTCCTCTGGTATGGCCAGTTTTCAGCCTGAGAAGGCTTTGTACCAGGCAAATCTAAAGTGGAAATCAACTATGTAAAACAACTAAATGCACGACTGTTAACAGCTGAAACCAGATGGGTCTTGAATCCTGTGATACTGCCTGGCCCCATCTTAGGCAGGAAACCCCATGAAATTCCTGGAAATGGATAGTTCTAAGAGTCTGGGTCAGCCAGGCATGGTAGTGCACGCCTCTAATCCCCGCACTCAGGAGGTGGAGGGAGGCGGATCACTGTGAGTTCGAGGCCAGCCAGATCTACAAAGTGAGTCCAGGACAGCCAAGGCTTCACAGAGAAACCTTGTCTCAGGGAGTAAAATGCTTGTTAGGAAGGCATGAGATCCCATGTTTGGCCCCCAGATCCCATGCGAAAGCTGAGTGTACTGATCTGCACTTGTAACCCCAGCGCTGGGGTCAGGGAGCCAGCTAGGTACCTGGGGCCCCTTTGCCAGCCAGCCTAGCTTAACTGGAGAGCCCCAGTTTTCTGTGTGAAATACTGAAAAAACTAACAAACAAACCAAAAACTGGTAGACAGGTCTGAGGTTGATTTCTGACACACAACCCCCACAGGTGCACACAAATGCATATGCACCTGCACTCCTACACACTGACAGGCAGCCCCTCACACACAAATGCTAGCCCAGACGACATTTGTCTGTTTATATAGCCCAGGATAAGGTTGAAGCTGAGTAAATGGGCGGATGTGTAAGTGGCTGGCTGGGTGGAAGATGGATGGATAAAGTTGTGGGTGGGTAAGTGGCTGGATGGGTGGATGGATGGATGGATGGATGGGTGGGTGGCTGGATGGGTGGATGGATGGGTGGGTGGGTGGGTGGATGGATGGATGGATGGGTGGGTGGGTGGATGGCTGGATGGGTGGATGGCTGGGTGGGTGGATGGATGGGTGGGTGGGTGGATAGATGGGTGGGTGCATACGTGGGTGGGTGGATGAGTGGGTGCATACGTGGGTGGGTGGATGAGTGGGTGGGTGGGTGGGTGGATGGATGGATGGATGGGTGGGTGGGTGGATGGATGGATGGATGGATGGGTGGGTGGGTGGGTGGGTGGGTGGGTGGATGGATGGATGGATGGGTGGGTGGGTGGGTGGATGGCTGGATGGGTGGATGGATGGGTGGGTGGGTGGGTGGGTGGATGGGTGGGTGGGTGGATGGCTGGATGGGGGATGGCTGAGGGTGGGTGGTGGTGGATGGATGGGTGGGTGGGGTGGATAGATGGGTGGGTGCATAGGTGGGTGGGTGGATGAGTGGGTGCATACGTGGGTGGGTGGATGAGTGGGTGGGTAGGTAGATGGATGGATGGATGAGTAGATTGATAAGTGGGTGGGCACACATTCTATGTCACACTGTATATTAGCAGAATTTGACCTTCTGTGAAAACTCACACCTTCTACTGCTGCTCTGGATGCACTCAGCCAAACGCAAAAGAGCTCTGACCTGTATAGTGCTTATGACACAGTGAAACAACAGCCATGTTCCACAGGCAGTAACATTCCTCCATGCAGACCCTTCTCTGACCCTCACAGTATTCTGGGAAACTGAGTTTAAAAGCTTAGCTGGGATTAGCAAAGCCACCTGCCACTAAGCCTGGTGGTGGGTATTGGATCCCCAAGACCCAGAGCCCTGAAAGGAGAGAAGTGACACCCACAAGCTGTCCTCTGATACATACACACACATGCATGCACACAATTAAAAAAAAAAATCCTGGGGTTGGGGATTTAGCTCAGTGGTAGAGCCCTTGCCTAGCAAGTGCAAGGCCCTGGGTTCGGTCCTCAGCTCTGGGGGGAAAAAATCCTGCTTACTACCAATTTTTTAAGCTTACACTGAAGTGTTGTGTGATGTATCATACTTGTAACCCGACTCAAGAAACTGATGCAGGGGGCTGGAGAGATGGCTCAGCGGTTAAGAGCACTGACTGATCTTCCAGAGGTCCTGAGTTCAATTCCCAGCAACCACATGGTGGCTCACAGCCATCTGTAATGTGATCTGGTGCCCTCTCCTGGCTGCAGGTGTACATGCAGGCAGAGCACTGTATACATAATAAGTAAATAAATAAATCTTAAAAGAAAGAAAGAAAGAAACTGATGCAGCAGGATTGTCATGAGTTTAAGGGCAGCCTGGGCTACCTAGTGAATTTGAGGCTGGAAACTACATAACTCCAATCTCAAAAACAACCAAACAAAAGTCAGATAGTCTTACGCCAGTCACCATGGGAATGGGTCCCTAACCTGGAATTTTATCCATCTGTCACAGACCCTTTTCCTTGCTTTGGACACAGTTTTGGATGTCTCCCCACCCATGTGCACCCCTCCCCATGAATTCAGGCATGTTCTCACAATTACATCCATAGCCTTATGGATCATGCTGAACTACCACAGAGGGAATAAATATGTCTAGAAAGTTCTCTGGAGACTCATCCAATACCTCAGAGTCAGCACTGCCCTGACCCCCTCGCTGTCATCTTTGGAGGTCGTGTACCAAGGTAGAATTCTACCCTGGCCCTGTCCATACCCTTCCTGGATGACTGAAAGCCCATAAGACGAAGCCAGAACCGCGGACACCTCACCCCACTTTCATGTTGGGTTGTGCATGTGGCCAGGCACCTGCAAGTTGCCTCCCAGCCCCCTTCAGCCATGAATCTCTCTCTTCAGTCAGGCTCCTCGGCAGAGCGAGGTCAGTCCTCCTGCCCATCTTTGTTCTGCCCTCACTCTCAGCCATGATAATTACTCATTTCTGCTAAGAACAGGAGAGCCCTGGCAGCCTAGGCAGGGGGGCTCAGAGCAAGCTCTGCCCAGGCCTCTTGCAAGCCCAGGGCACCACAGACGTCCCGCCCCAGCAACACAGCTTTGGCTCTCTAGTCTCCAACTTGGTCTCAGGCAGGGGACAGTTTCCCTTTTCTTTTTGGTGGTGCTGAGGCTGGACTTAGGGTCTCACATACTGTAGACAAAAACCCGTTAACAGTCCTTGCCTGAGATTAGTCTCGCCCTCCCCTCTTTTTTTTTTTTTATTTTTTTTTTTTATGTGCATTGGTGTGAGGGTGTCAGGTCTATTGGAACTGGAGTTACAGACAGTTGTGAGCTGCCATGTGGGTGCTGGGAATTGAACCCAGGTCCTTTGGAAGAGTAGACAGTGCTCTTAACCGCTGAGCCATCTCTCCAGGCCCCGCCCTCCCCTCTTTACTCAGCAATTGGCTCTCCATTCCTTGGCTGCATGTGGGACCTCCTGAAAGCAAGCTTGCATTTCCCAGACTCCTTTGCTACCACGTGAGGCTATGTGACTAAGTTCTGATCCATGGACGAGGGCTAATAAGATGTGTGTCACCTCCAAGTCCCACCTCAGAGGGAAGAGGTGTGTCTGCATCCCCTTCTGACTAGATGGAATGTGGACTTACATGGCACAGGACAACACCTGTGCACACCTTGATAACACTTGTGGAGTCTTGCGACTGGGCTTAGGGTCTATAGAGAATGCCCCACAGACCTTAGGGGACCTAGAACGTGCGCTGTAGAGGTAGAGGGCTGCCCCCAGTCAATACAGCTCTCCCAACAGCCTCCTGGGTTTGCAGAAGGCTTGGGTTGGACTCCGAGCCAACAGGGAGGCCAGTGTCTCTTCCATGGTACAGCAGGTAAACTGAGGTCCAGAATGGTCACACCCTGGCCAGATAATATTTGGGAGAGAGAGGGTAACCTGGGGTCAGACTAGCTTTGGTCTGGAGCCTTTCCTTCCTTGCTAAACCCCACCCAGAAAGGCCACAATGAGCCCTGGAGTGAGTCACCGGGACTGCCCGCAATCCCTTAGCTCCTGTTCTCAGCGTTTCCAAAGCTGTGATCCTGATCGGACCCTTCCTGGGAGCTTCTCTGCTCTGCTGCTGTGCAGTGAGAGCAGGTGAAGGGGCTGCAAGGCTGGGTGCTTGGCTTATGTACTGTGGGCCATCAAACTCACTTCCGGCCTGCCACACAGTCTTCCACTTGAGCCACACATCCCCAGCACTGAGTGTTATTTTTTTTTAAAGCCTTCTACAGTAACAAAGCAATTGTTGCAACTAAAAAACGGGGATGTGAGTAAGGGTTTGCAAAGTCATCCTGAATCATGTGCTCAATCTTTTTCCACGTTAAAATATTATATATATTTTTAATGGACAGGGATGCTCCCAAAAGCACTATTAATAGCAGTTCAAAGTAAAAACAACCCAGATGTTCGTCATCAAAAGAATGAATAAGTAGATGTGGTATATCCACCCAGTAGAATATTATTCAACCATAAAAAAGGAATGGAGCACCGACTGGTCCATACTACACCCTGTGACCCTTGATAACATCATGCTGAGGGCAAGAAGCCAGATGCAAATTAGCACACACATTACCTGTGGCCTTTTACGTTAAATGTGACCGACCAGTGACTTCTGGGGACTTGGGGGAGCAGAGGTAACAACAAGGAAGTGGAAGGTCCCTCTGGGGGTAATTACAGGGTTCTGAAACTGACTGGAAGACTGCTGCCCAACTGAACAAACCCCCTGATAAACTTAAATAGACTTTAAGGGCCTTGAGCTGCATGCCAAGTAAACTATGTATCAACAAAACAAAACGCTTTTGTTTGTTATTTTAAGTGGGGTTAGAGGAGAAAAGAGAAATGCCTGCTGTAATCTTTGGGCCCTACAGGCTGCTTCTCCAGTGGGGTAAGCAGGGGCTTGGGCCCTGAGCAGCCTTCCCCACGGTGGCTCAGAGAGCAGAAATGTAGGTGTGAAAAAAGCCTGTGCTGCTGCAGTGAACCGACTTCTGTTTTGTTTGAGACAGAGTCTCCAGTAGCCCAGGCTGGCTTCCAAATGCCCCATGTAGCAGAGGCTAGCCTTGAACTCCCTGGCATTCCTACCTCCAATCCTGGGAACTATAGGTGTGCTGCACCATGCTGAGTTTTTCTTTTACTTTTTCTTCTTTGGTGAAGCTGGGTCAGGGCACCGCTAAGTTTTTCTTTTACGTTGGTGGTTGGGGTCGGTCACAGGGCAGCTCCTGGGAGAAGGGGCTCTCCTATGGGTCAAACACTGTCCCAGAGCCAATTGTTTCCTTAAGCCCTTGTGAACTGAAATCCACCCCCCCCCCCCCGAGATGGTGACATCAGGTTTCTCCACTCTGTCACCCTGTCCTCCCACATCTTTGCTGGAGGCCTCACATCCTACCGGACCTGCCTCTGCCTGCTCAGCCTGCAAGGCAGTCCTGACTGGAGGGGCTGGCCTCACTCACTCCGTGCCTTTCTAGGACCCAGGTAGCACTTCTCACGTTAGAACTACGTGGTGGAAAGCCAGGCATAGTCGCATACGGAAGGACAGTGTGTTCAAGGCCAGCCTTGACTACACAAAGGTCAGCCTGGCCTAGCTGAGACCCTATCTCAAGAAAAGAATTGCCTGAGAAACGCAGGGAAGGGAGCATAGACAGTAGGAAGGGCCGGGCAACGGTGGCGCACGCCTTTAAACCCAGCACTCAGGACGCAGAGGCAGGCGGATCGCTGTGAGTTCAAGGCCAGCCTGGTCTACAAAGTGAGTTCAGGACAGTCAAAGCTACACAGAGAAACGCTGTCTTGAAAAACCAAAACAAAAAAACCCAAAGACCAAAAGACAATAGGAAAGCTAGCCATAAAGTCTTTTGGCGGGGGCCATTCTATAGTAGCAGCTGAAGGGGGTGGGGCTGCCAGGCCACCAAATCTTTAGCTATCCTTTGATAAGAAAAAGAAATTAGTCTTGGGTTGTCAAGATGGCTCCGTGGGTGACAGGTGCTTGCTGCTAAGCCGAAAGACCGGAGTTTGATCCCTGAGACCAACGCGATGGAAGGAGAGAACAGGCTCCCCAAACAGACCCTGACAGGTACGCCCTGGTGCACCCATAACCACACACTAAAGGAATGAATGAATGAATGAATGTGACTTAAAATACCTTAAAAAGAAAGTTATTTTCAGAATACAGGAAATTCAGCTCTGAGAAGGATGTGTCCCACTTCTGGCCCACATCAGAGGCTCTGGAACCCCACTGGTTGTCATGGAGATGATGATGTCATCTCCGATGGCAACCAGGCAGGGTGTTTAGTGCTTCTTTAGCACTGTCTTCACACAGACTGAGGTGGATGCTTCAGAGGGTGGACGCTCTGCAGCCTCAGCTTCCCCAGGAATGGAGCGGGCTCAGTCGGTGAAGTCCTGAGTGGGGGCAACTTTGAGGGAAGTGTGGCTGAGCTGAAAGAATTTGCTTCTTAAAAAAACCAAAAAAAAAAAAAAAAAAACCAAAAAAAAAAAAAACCAAAAAAACAAAAACAAAAACAAAAACAAAAACCCTGATTACAAGAGAAACCCTGTCTCAAAAAACGAAAACCAAAACCCAGCACCCACTGGGTGCTCAGCAGGTAAAGGTGCTGGCTGCCAAGCCTGATGGTCCCGAGTTGCATACCTGGGAGTGTGGGGAGCAGAGGGAGCCCCAAATGAGTGAAATCCCTAGTGACCTTGTGCTCTTGACATGGGCACTGCCATCGAAAGGACCCAGTGCCTGTGGGAGTGGCAAAGGCTTCCTCTAGTCTGTGTGTGCAGACAATGTTCACCACAGCTTCGGTCCCCTGGTATGTACAGCCTGCAGCCTGCTCCCCTGCGGAGAGAGACTGCTCCTACCAAGACAACCTAACCCGGCCTCCTTATCCAGCTGCATGTAATAGCTTTATCTGTACGCAATTACCCTGCCTCCGTGTTCCACTGTACATAACAAACACACCAAGCTCCCAGGATGCTACAGTCTCTCCATCAGATAGGCCAGCCCACGCCAGCCCACGCCAGCCCACACCAGCCCACGCCAGCCCATGCCAGCACAGCACAGCCTCTTTTGCTCTGTGTGTCTCTCATTTCTGCATTTCCTTGACACTCCTAGTCAGGGTTTGAGGACAGAGGCTCTGCCAGGGCATGGCCTAAGACCTACATGGTGGAAGGAAAAAAAAGCAACTCCTGAAAATTGTCCTCTGACCACATGCTCAACGTGGCACTCGTGTACCAGCACTCACTCATGCATGCACATATACACACACAACAAATAAATGTAATAAAAATAATTTTAAGAAGTGAAAGATCTCCAGTTATATGCACACAAAAATGACCATATATAAAATATGTGGTAATGAAGCCAGGCATGGTGGCGCACGCCTTTAATCCCAGCACTCGGGAGGCAGAGGCAGGCGGATCACTGTGAGTTCGAGGCCAGCCTGGTCTACAAAGCAAGTCCAGGACAGCCAAGGCTACAGAGAGAAAACCTTGTCTAGAGAAAGCAAAAACAGAAAGAAAAAAAAAAAAGGAGGAAGAGAAAGAAGAGGAGGAAGAAGAGCAAAAAGAGGAAGAAGACGAAGAGGAGGAGGAGGAAGATGAGGATATGACGTAATGAACACACTTTCACAGCTGCTACAGATGTGTGCAAGATCCCTGCAAAGAAGACAGCAGAGAAGAGCCGAGCATGGTGGCGCACGCCTTTAATCCCAGCACTAGAGAGGCAGAAGCAGGTGGATCCATGTGAGTTCAAGGCCAGCCTGGTCTACAAAGAGAGTCCAGGACAGCCAAGGCTACACAGAGAAACGTTGTCTTGAAAAACCAAAACCCAAACCAAGACAGCAGGGAAGCCCTCGGACCCTTCCTATGCCAGTGCTGAGCCTCAGCGAACGCTGTGCAAAAGGGACCCCCTCTCAGCAGTAAAAGCCATAAAAGTTCATAAATAAATCTAGTACCGGAGGATGAGGCAGGAGGATCACCGTGAATTCTTCAGAGTGAGACAAAAACAAAGCAAAGAACCTTAACTCGTTAGCACACCAAGCAACCCACAGTGAGTGGAGAGACGGGTTATGGTTGTCGAGGGAGGGATGGTCCCAGATTAAATCACAGCAGGGCTTTTCATGTTGGAGAGGGCAAAGTGGCTGAGAATAACAGAGGCAAGGTTTGTTTGTTTTGTTTGTTTGTTCGAGACAGGGTCTCTCTGTGTAGCCTTGGCTGCCCTAGACTTGCTTTGTAGACCAGGCTGGCCTCGAACTCACAGCGATCCACCTGCCTCTGCCTCCCGAGTGCTGGGATTAAAGGCGTGCGCCACCTTGCTCGGAGGCAAGGTTTGAAGAAAGAAGTAGGGGATAGAGGGAGCCAGGGCGCCAGAGGACGGCAAGGCTCCTCGGGCACGAGGCACGCATCTGGAGCACACGTGGACATGCAGGCAAAACTCCCATGTACATAGAAATAACTACATCCATTTTTAAAAGGTGTCTTGAAAATACAGGGCACGGCAGCACGTGTGTGCATGGATGTGTGTGTGTGTGTGTGTGTGCATGTGTGGCTGTGCTTGAAAGTCCCACACTGGAGAGGCAGAGGCAGGGGGATTCCTCGGGCTCTCTAGCCAGTCAGCCTAGGCTAATTGGTGAGCTCCAGGTGGCTGAGGGAGTGATTCAATGGAGGCGCACGGCATTTCTGAGTGTGACACTGAGGTTTTCCACATGTTTGCGTGGACACACACAGACTTACAGATACACACACACACATGCACACACTCCTGTGCATCTCTAGGGACCAAACTGAACAGTCACTTCAGAGACTCCTCTAGCATGGCACGGAAGAGCCATGGCAGGCTACTCTTGAGTCTAGAAGGGATCTCATGCGTCCATGCGTCACGGCGTGCCATGCACCAGCAGCCTATCACTGGAGTTGTTTACAACCACAGGGCTTCCGGTGTCAACAAAGCAATGACTTGAGCCGGGGCCTGGTGTTAGTGGCACATGGAGACTTGGGGCCAGGCCTCCACTGAGCTTCTGATAACAGATCAGCACCCTCGTCAGTTCTCCTTCTGTCTAGTAAATGCTCTCCCCAAAGTATATTCTTTCTTTGAAAGAAAAAATATTATTATAATTTGTTTTCTTTTTTACAAAATTTTCTTTGTTTTTTGTTTTGAGATAGGATCTCTCTACATAGCCCCAGCTGTCCTGGAACTCACTCTGGAGACCAGGCTGGCCTGTAACTCACAGAGATCTGCCTACCTCAGCCTCCCATGTGCTGGGATTCAAGGCATGCACCACTATGCCCAGGCCCAGGATATTTTTTTTATTATTATTTATTATTTATATAGTATTCTTCTCCCGTGAATGCCTATATGCCAGAAGAGGGCACCAGATCTCATTATAGATGGTTGTGAGCCTCCATGTGATTGCTGGGAATTGAACTCAGGACCTTTGGAAGGACAGACAGTGCTCTTAACCTCTGAGCCATTTTTCTAGCCCCCCCCCCCTCACTGCATCAGGTCTGTGTAAGAACTCCCCCTGCCCCCAGTGCTAACGCTGCAGCCACAAAGCCAGCATCCCACGGGAGTCCCGTCTGCTCAGCGGCGCCATGGCTTAAGGCAACCCAAGCATCCACTCTGCAGGATAGGTTCTGGTTGGCTTCCCACGTACTGATCGTATCAACTCAGGTGAGCCGTCTAATTGTCCTGTGACTTAGTTTCCTTCTTTGTATAAAGGGGGGAATAATAATAGTTTTCTCCTCAGAAGGCGTTGTGAGGTCTGGATGAGTTAACACGCTAAAAACTCAGAGCAGGACCTGACACAAAGGACATCCCGGTTATAAGGAAATCACGGGGCAGTGAAATGACTGAACTGAATTGGTCTGCACACCTTCTTACGTCCCAGCACACTCATGAGCCATGCTGACTCTAAGCCTTGATCCCTCCTAGAGGCCTATTCATGGCTTCCTCCCATCCCCTCTGATCCAATGGGGGTCTCAGGCTGGCTAAGCAGGCTTCTTTTTTTTTTTTTATATTTATTTATTTATTATGTATACAACGTTGTATCTGCATGTACACCTGCACACCAGAAGAGGGCATCAGATCTCATTATAGATCGTTGTGAGCCACCATGTGGTTGCTGGGAATTGAACTCAGGACCTCTGGAAGAGCAGACAGTGCTCTTAACCTCTGAGCCATCTAAGCAGGTTTCTTATTTCTCCAATTGAGTAAACTGAATTGATCCTAAAAGGTCTTGCCATAAACTCATTAGGACTATATATAATTTTCTTTTTAGACAGGGTTTCTCTGTGTAGCCTTGGCTGTCCTAGAACCTACTCTGTAAGGCCAGGCTGGCCTCGAACTCACAGAGATCCGCCTGCTTCTGCCTCCCAAGTGCTGGGATTAAAGTCCAGGATGGTAACCCCTGGGAAGAAGAGGCAGGCAGATCAGAAGTTAAGGCCATCCTCAGTTACACAGCGAGTTCAAGGCCAGCCTGGACTACATGAGACCCTGTCTAAAACAAAACAGAGGAGAGGGAGAGGCGAGTGATGTGCAGGGTCTGGAAAGCCCAGGGCAGGGAGTGTGCAGCCCCAGGAGGGGCTCACTCTTAGCCCGGCCCCTCTCTGAAGGCCTGACATCCTTTGCACTGGGTGAAAAGAGATGGCGAGTGTAACTACTCTCACTGTAGTTGAAGGTTACAACTGGGACAATTGAGAGGGCCCATGCCTAAGAAAGATCTGGTAGGATCATTGTTCCTTTCTTTGCCCGGGCTTGGGGAGGGAGTGTGGACTGGAGGGGGGGGGGCAGGATGGGCAGAACTTTTAACTCTACTGTCCCATTGTTTTTTGTTTTTTTTGTTTTGTTTTGTTTTTGAGAAAGGGTTTCTCTGTGTAGCCTTGGCTGTCCTGGACTCACTTTGTAGACCAGGCTGGCCTCGAACTCACAGCGATCCGCCTGCCTCTGCCTCCCGAGTGCTGGGATTAAAGGCGTGCGCCACCATGCCCGGCACTGTCCCATTGTTTCTAACGAGCTATTAAAAAGGAAAAAGCACCGTGTCCATAAGTGGTACCTAGTGAGTGTGCTACTGTTACACATCTCAGAGAACCACAGCTGACACTCCAGTTGGCCTAGCCAGCTCTACCTTCTAGCACATTCTAAGCCCAGTCTCTCATCCTTGCCTACGGAGTGCCCGCCCTCGTCTCTCAGCTGGTTTCTACCTCACTCCCTGCAACCTAACCTGCTCAGCAGCTGTGGATCCTTAAGACACCCACCTAGTTAGCAGGCAAATCCCAGCACTTCAGGGCCCCAGCCACTAAGCAGTTCACTTCTATTAACACAGTTCACGCTTTGGCAACCCCAGTCAGGGCAGCATGAGGGTTGCCCTGATGGGGTAAACTGAGGCACGGGAAGCTAAGCAACTGGCTTCTGTGTGTACAGCATGAAATGCCAGGGCTAGGGCTCAGTTTGAGGGTACACTCAGCACCCCACAGGTGACAGCACCAGGTTGGAGTTGGCCATTGTAGTCTCAGGCCATCTGACCCTCAATCACTTCCTCCAACCTCACGCCGAGTCCTCCCCATCAGGTCTCTCACCCTAGGCCCCAGGAATGTTTTTTTCTCCACATGTCCCCTTACTCTATACAGTGTCACCTAGATGCCTCCTCCTCAACCTGGCTGCCCTTGAACATCTTTTGAACGCTGTCCCCTTTCTCCTTTCATCCCCAGTCAGCTGCAATTTGTTCACACAGATGCCCCTTCCCCTCCCCCTCCTCCTCCCATCACGACATAAGAGACATTCCTATTTGCAAGTTTTTTTTGTTTTTTTTTTAATTTGTCTTTTCTTCCTAGAACATTCTAGCTAGAACTCTCGGCTCCATAAGGGCCCCCATTACAGCCTGGCATTGAGCAGGTGGGAGTGGCCAGGCCCGTGCTGTACACTGCTACGACAAGGACTATGTTGCTCATATCCCTGGGTCAGCCCTGTGGCCCCTGGACCACCAGGGCAAAGAAGAAGCTTCCACACTGTGCACCACCTCTGTTCCTGGCTTCCCTGGACACCCCTCAAACCTTCTTAGGCTTTGCATCTTAAAAGAAGCCTCCCCCAGCCTCACTCATGACAGGAACTGGCTTTGTCCTCCAGAGCCTTTCCAAAGCTGTATAGGTTCTGCTCTTAGGAGTCCCCCCAGCCAGCCCCCTTCAGAGACCCCAGAAAAAAACCGTCTTTACCCATTTCAATGCCGCAGATGACCAGGGCTGCGATCACTGCGCCAGCTGACGTCCCTGCAAAGCGATGAGCGGTGTCCAGCATCTTCGGGGCCAGATCTCGCAAAGCATCCACCGCCCCAGCCTGGTAGTAGGAGAGGAACCCACTCCCTGAGAAGGAGATGGAGTGTGGGGTGTCTGGGTCCCCTTTGAACACCTGTTCATCCATCTTCAGGGCCTCTCAGTGGAGGAGGAACCCACACTAGTCTGCCGGGGTTCAGTCTCTCCTTCCCTGCCAGCCAACAGCCCGGAATGTGGCAACTCTACCGGTCCAGTCAGGCACCCATGGGTGGCTCATCCAGCCACTGCCTGGGCCTGTTTAGCTCTGCTAAGAAGTACCCCAAAAGGCTTATAGGAGACCTCAAGGCCTGGATGAAATGCAGACAGTCCTCAGAGGAGTCATAAACAGGGTCCTGGTCCTGCAGACCCCATGCTGGCTTCATGGCCTATCTAAACTCATGTCTGCCACAGGTTCCTCCACGCTCTCCTCCCATCCCGAGTGCACCCGGAGTGAGGTATTCCCTGCTCTCTGCTTTGGGCCTCATCCACAGAGGCGGTGCCTCACAGTCCTGAGCATCCAGTTGCATAATCTCTGCCAGTGCCTCACCCTGTACCTCCCTCACTGACAAGCCTCATCCCCCCCACCCCCAGGCCCAGTGTCCCTCTCACACCCAGGACGGGCTGATGGGTGGCTCCAGCTTTCAAAAGGGGAGAAGTAACTTGGACCACTCCTTCCTAGCCTGCCGCCCTCCCCCGCCACACCCCTCCCCAGACTCTGGAAACAAGTTCTTACTGATGAGTTCTTACATAATAACATAAGCACCTCTCTGTTTGTTCTTACATTAGGATTAGCTGAGGGCCAAACTGTAACCGAGAAGTTTGACTCTGGGGGTTTGCCCTGGTTGCTGTGGTAACACTCTGGCCAAGAGCAACGCGGAGAGGAAAGGGTTATTTCAGCTTACAGCTTAAGGTCCATCTTGAAGGAAAGTCAGGGCAGCAGCAACAACAGGCCATGGAGGAGTGCTGCTTACCAGCTTGCTCCCTATCCACAGCTCAGCCTCCTTTCCTTCACAACCCGGACCACCAGCCCAGGGGTGGCCCTACCCACAGTGGGCGAGGCCCTCTCCCATCAATCATCAATCAAGAAAATGCCCTACAGACTTGCCCACAGGTCAATCTAATGAAGGTAATGCCCCTGCCGAGATCCTCTCCTTCCCAGCTTGTGTCAAGTTGACAATAAGCCAGCCAGCAGGATGTCCATCTCCCTTTCTCTGCCCATCACCTGCCTCCGAGCCCTGTGCCTGCTCCAGAGGCCAGAAGGGGGCGTTGGATGCCCTGGACCTGAAGTCCTAGGCAGTTGTGACCTGCCTGATGTAGGTGCTGGGAACTGAACCTGTGTACTCACAGAAAGCATCAAGGCCTGAGCCATCTCTCCGGCTGATGTGCTGTCTCTTACGTGTGTAGGAAGAGAGAGAGGAGAAAGCTGGGTCAGTCCAAGATGATCACATAGACAAACACCGTGTGTGTGTGTGTGTGTGTGTGTGTGTGTGTGTGTGTGTGTGTATGGGGGGGTGGTCATGAGGTTCCCATGTGGGGACATCAGGGTCAGGGCAGAGAGGTGTTTTGGTAAGGAACAGGGGCTTGGGCACCAGGGTTAGCTCCTGGGCTGCCTAGCATGACTCCTCACAGCCCAAAAATGTCACTACAGATCACTAAGGCAGCAAAAGCTTTCTTAGTTCCCCCCCCTTCCCTCCCACTCCTCCTTATCCCTCTCCCCTCCTCTTTATCCTCCCATCACCCTCCCCTCTCCTCCTTCCCCTTCCTCTTCTTTATCTTCTCCTCCCCGCCCCTTCCTCCTTTACCATCCAACCGACACCATCACCACAAGGCAGAAGGACCAGAATTAGAACTGAGACACCAAGCTGTCCCCCTCCTAGTCCCAGTTGGCCCCAGCCTCTCTGTAGGTGGTGACATCAGTGTCTTTCCTGGAGCTCCCACCAACGCTGATAATGCTCTTGACCCAAACTGTAAACAATACAGTAAAGGCAACGTTCAGCATCCGCTAAGGACAGAGCGCTCCAGTGCTCCATCTTATGAAGACAGCCTTGGACACGTGACTGTCAGATTTGGAAGGCAGCTTTTTGATAGGTGTCTGTGTGTGTGTGTGTGTGTGTGTGTGTGTGTGTGTGTGTGTGTGTATGCTCTTGTGTGTGTGCTAAAGAAGCAGAGGTGTGTGAGCAATGAGAACAAGACGTGCCCCCCAGCTCCCCCAAACCAGATACTAACAGGCTTCTGGGGCATCTCACAGACAAATGTGAAATAACTAGAGACTCATCCCAGGCACCCTGTAATTAACTACTGATTGCTGGGGTGGGGATGGGGGAGTAAAGAGGAAGAGGGGAGCAGAGAGAACTGCAGTATCAGAAGCTGGGGACCAGAGATGCAGATGATGGGGGGCAGGGACACCTATGGGCTTCCTCGGGAGGGGAGGTGTGATGGAACCAGAGGCTTAGGAGGAGGTCTTGGGGTCAGACAACAGGTTGACTCCCCGGCTCTGCTGTTTAGGTGCCCTATGACCAACACAGTACAATTGGTATTTTGCCTGTTTGCAAACCAGGCAGTAATTCCCACACTTAACAGGAGTTATAAAGGCAGCAGATAATGGCGAGTGCCTGGCAGGTGGCATGCCTAGCATTATCAAAAGCCAATAAAGTCAGGCTTCTGGAGCAGCTGGGCCCTGGAGTCCTTGGAAAAGGCAAGGCCAGAAGAGAGACACATAGCCGCGGGGTAACACACAACAGGGCCCAGAGCACGCTCCAGCTGGAGAGCCTGGGAGGGAGGTGAGACCAGGGCCGGTGACTCAGGAAGGAATACAGGGTAGCCATGCTGGGTGAGTCAGCAAAGCTATTGCCACAGTTTTGGATGTGGGATGGTCCAGATTAGCAGGGTGATTCACGGATAATACTTGGCTTTCAGCTTGTGGGTAGGCACACTGAGAAACTGGAACACGGCCGAGGAAACTGGATGAAGGAAGATTTTATCCACCTGTCCATCCATCCATCCATCTTACGATATCTTGGAGCCGGGCGTGGTGATGCACACCTTTAATCCCAGCACTCGGGAGGCAGAGGCAGGTGGATTGCTGTGAGTTTGAGGCCAGCCTGGTCTACAAAGCGAATCCAGGTCAGTGAAGACTACACAGAGAAACCCTGTCTTTAAAAGAAAAACAAGCTGGGCGTGGTGGCACATACCTTTAATCCCAGCACTCAAGAGGCAGAGGCAAGTATGGATCGCTATGAGTTCGAGGCCAGCCTGGTCTACAAAGCGAGTCCAGAACAACCAAGGGTACACAGAGAGACCCTGTCTCGAAAAACAAACAAAACAAAAACCAAAAAACAACAAACAACAAACAAAACAACCCAACAATAAAACAAAACAGAACAAAAAAAGAATTGCCCCATCGTCTTGGTCTGTGGGCATTTCTCAACTGTTAATTGATGTGAGAGGGCCCAGGCCACAGGAATTGAACTTGGGTGCCTGGCTTTGGCAGCAAAAGCCTTTACCCACAAAGCCATCTTGCTGACCCAGACTCACAAGTTCTTAAATATTATTGTGCCTAGTTTAATCGTAACACCCCTCATAGAACTTCGTCACGGTACACAGCAAGTGCCTGTGTCAGTGACTTCTCACACTGCCGTGGCAACATATTTGAGAAAAGCACCCTAGGGTGTGCAGGCTCCTGGTTTGGGGGTGTGGTCTATCCACGGTGGGAAGACACTGGGCAGGATGGGGGTGGCTGCTCACTCACACCTGCAGACAGGAGGCAGGGAGGTGAAGGCTGCTGTCCAACTCACTTTCTCCTTTCTGCTAAGTCAGGGGGACCCCACAGTCCATGGCATGGGGACACCCACGTTGCAGCTGGGCCTTCCCTGCTCAGTAATGACCTCACAGGTCCAGAGGTGTGTCTCCCAGGTAATTGCAGATCCAGTTAAACCCACTGTGAAGATGGAGAGCTAGGTTTATGGAGAGTTAATGTTGCGAGTTCGAGACCAGCCTGATATACAAAGTGAGTCTAGGACAGGCAAGGCTATACAGAGAAACCCTGTCTGGAAAAACCAAAAAAAAAAAAAAAAAAAAAAAGAAAGAAAAAAAAAAAAGATAGGGTTTCTCTATGTTAGCCCTGGCTGTCCTCGACTCCCTTTGTAGACCAGGCTGGCCTCGAACTCACAGCAATCTGCCTGCCTCCCGAGTGCTGGGATTAAAGGCATGCGCCACCATGCCTGGCCCAATTAAGTTTTTTTTTTTTTAATCAAGAATTAAACAAATTGTTAAATTTGTTATTTGTTTATTGTAAGGTGGGAGTACACATATGCCACCTTTCTTGCAGAGGCCAAAGCACAGCTTGAAGGAGCTGGTCTGTTTTTTCCACCATGCCTCCAGGGATTGAATTCCGGTCCCTAGGCTTGGTGGCAAGCATGTTTCCCCACTGAGCCTTCTCCTTCCATGGCTCTCCAAAAGCTGGGTATAGTGGAGGACCCCTTTAGTCCCAGCTCTCAGGAGGCAGATGCAACGAGATCGCTTAGTTCGAGGTCAACCTCATCTGCCAAGAGGGTTTCCAGGCCAGACAGAATGAAACCTGGTCTCAAAAAGTTTTTAAATATTTAAGTCCAGGACAGCCAAGATACATAGAGAAACCCTGTCTCAAGAAACAAAACAAAACAAAAAAAAGTTTTTAAATATTTTTAAGCTATCTTTTATATGTGTGTTAGTTAGGGCTTCCATTGCTGTGAAGAGACACCATGACCACAGCAACTTTTATAAAGGAAAACATTTAACTGAGGCTGGCTCACAGTTTCTGAGGTTTAGTCCATTATCATCATGGCAGGAAGCATGGCAGCGCGCAGGCAGACATGGTGCCAGAGGAGAGTTCTACGTCTTGATCCAAAGGTGACAGAAGAAGGGACTGTCCACACTGGCCAGACTTGAGCTTATAAAACCTCAGGGCCCGCCCCCACAGTGACGCACTTCCTTCCTCCAAAGAGGCCACACCCCCTATTAGAGCCACTCCCTAGGAGTCAAGAGTCTATGGGGCTGGGCCGTTTCTATTCAAACCACCACATTGTGTATGAGCGTCTCGCCGGAGTGCATGAATGTGCACTGAGTGACTGTCTTCTGCCTGCAGAGTCGGGGGTGGGGTGGGGTGGGGGTAGGAAGAGGGCATGGGCTCTCAGGAACTAGAGTTACAACCGGCTGTGAGCCACCACATGGATGCTGGGAACTGAGCATGTGAAAGAACAGCCCCCGATTTTTATTTTTTTTTACCTTTTTTGGTTTTTCGAGACAGGGTCTCTCTGTGTAGCCTTGACTGTCCTGGACTCACTTTGTAGACCAGGCTGGCCTCGAACTTACAGCGATCCACCTGCTTCCCACGCCCGGCCTCAATTTTTGTTTTTAAAACAAATATACCTGCCTGTTGAATATGTAAGGCCCTAGGTTCAATATGCAACACCACACATGTGTAAAATGCACGCGCACGCGCACGCGCACACACAGGCACACACGCACAGACACACACACACATTTCCTACTATAGTCCGTGGTTCTAAGGCAAATGTCCTGTCCCTCTAAGGTGGCTCAGCTGAAGCCATCAATACCACAGTTCACGTTTGCATTTGGGAAGAGCCTCATGTTACAAGAAGAACCACAGGGGAGTCGGGGCACTGAAGTGATGGCTCAGTGGTTAAGGGCTCCGACTACTTTTCCAAAGGTCCTGAGTTCAATTTCCAGCAACCACATAGTAGCTCACAACCACCCATAACATGATCGGATGCCCTTTTCTGGCCTGCAGGTATACATGTAGATACACAAAATAAATAAGTAAATCTTTAAAAAAGGAAAAAAAAATGTTCTCACAGAGAACTTGGATTTGGCTCCCAGCACCTACATGGTGGCTCACAACCATCTGTAACTCCACAAACAAAATAAAAATAAAAGACCTAGAAGATACCCACCCAAGGCAGACACAGGGCACCGAGCCGGCCGTGGACAGCTGGCTTTTTATGAGTGAAGTCCTTTTGCTCTCTCTGAAGCATCCAACTAGACAGTCCTGCCTGTCAGCCACAGGAACGGAACACAGGAACAGAATGGAGTCAGCAAGGCTCTGCCTTGCTGCTCTCATACAGCCACCTGCACAGCAGGGACAGAAACGACACCTGCCTGCTCTGCTTCTGAGAAACAAGAGCTCAGACGCACCCGCAGGGGAGGTGCCCCCAAACTCTAGGCTGTGTGTTCTCATCGTCCTGATCTTTGCAGGCAAATAAACAACCCTTAGCACGCCCATATGTGGAATTATCCTCCCTTGTCTAACTGCCTTTAGGCTGCCACTGGGAGGCAGTGTGGCCACAGGGACAGATGTGGGCACCAAGTCAGAGGTCCTGGGCCGCTTCCATGCCATAAGGTGGCCAAGAAAGGTCAAATATGACCAACAGCACACCAGGGCACCCCAAGTCTGTGCTGCTCACCTTGGCAGTGGGAGTGAGCTCTCTAGGGTTCTGGCAAGGATTTCCCAGCACCATAACAAAGCGTCTCATTTGTTTTTGTTTTTTCCTAAGACAAGGTTTCATCTGCACCAACCAGGCTGGCCTCAAACTTACTACAAGGCAAAAGATGACCTTGAACTTCTGATCCTCCAGGCTCCCTCTCCATCTGCTGAGTGGAGCACTGGGATTAGAGGCCTGTGCCCATCATGGCACTGGGGTTTCTGGGTTGCTGAGGAGAGAGACCAGGCCCATGAGCACGCTAGGCAAACACTGCCAGCCAAGACATACCCTGAGCCCCTTCAAGAAGAAGGGGTGTAGGAGAGAGCAAGCGGGCCCGGCTCCACCCTGGCTGAGTGCTGTCCTACTGTGTGCTGGGCACAGAGGGTATTGCCACATGCCCCACCCCTTAATAAACGCATCCAGCATCTGGACCCAGATGGACAGTGGGGAGTATGACTGGAGTAGTGTGGTCTCCCTTTTCAAGGTCATAGAAACTTTATTAAGGTAGAAAAAGAAAATGATAGACAGTGAAAACTGGGGGTGGGGGATGAGGGGTGAGGGTGGGGAGCAGGAGAGGAACAGAAGACAGGGGATCTAGAATCAGACTTTAAAATCCCAGCTCTGCCACTTCCCAGCTGTGTGACTTTCACCACGCCCCTCACCCTCTCTGAGGCTCAGTCTAAGTACAAAAGTAGATGGATGATGTAACCTTCTTGGCAGTGAGAACCACACTCAGGAAAAAGCAAAACAGGGGAGGAAAAAAAGAATTGATCTTGTGCCTGGCAGTGGTGGCACGCCCACCTTTAATCCCAGCACTTGGGAGGCAGAGGCAGGTGGATTTTTGTGAGTTCGAAGCCAGCCTGGTCTACAAAGTGAGTACAGGATAGCCAAGGCTTCACAGAGAAACCTTGTCTCGAAAAACCAAAAAAATAAAAAATAAAAAAGATCTTGTCTACTCCAAGTCTTAGAAAAGTAAGCATCAGGGGCTGGAGAGATGGCTCAGTGGCTAAGAGCACTATCTATTACTCCAGTTCCAAGGGATCTGACACCGTATACCAATGCACATAAAATTATATTCTTTTTTTTTTTTTTTAAAGTAAGCAGCCAGGCATGGCGGCACATGTCTTTAATCCCAGCACTCAGGAGGCAGAGGCAGGCGGATCTCTGTGAGTTCAAGGTCAGCCTGGTCTACAAAGTGAGTCCAGGACAGCCAAGGCTACACAGAGAAATCCTGTCTCAAAAAAAACAAAGGAAAACAAAAAACATAAGCATCAGTTTTCAAAGGAAGAGGAGCCATGTCTCAGGACATCAGAGGAAACAGGTGGCACAGGGCTAGAGAGGAGGCAAAAGTGTTTCCATTTCCATCGCTACACCCCAGAGTTACCTGTGCACCCCTCTGAACAGTCTGCAGCAGCATTTGCTGGCCATCCCCAAGGCTGACTGCTGCAGAACCGACTGTGTCCGGGGGCCAGCATGGCGTCCATCGCTCACCAGCTGGTGAGCGCACAAACTCAAACTGTCATGGGGTGGGGCAGATCTTTCTCTAGCCAGGGTGAGGAGGAAGGACCATGTCAAGTCAACGTTTTATCTAGCAGAGTCTGGAAAACACAATGCCCCACGGGAATCTCCTGGCAGGTGTAGGATGCTTACCACCACTTTGGACAAACCGTGTATTCCCCAGGCCTCTCTGCCTGAGCCCTGCGGAAATCCTAACCCAGACTCCACAGACTCCCCTAGAGAAACAGATTGCTCTGAGGAGCAAATCATCGAAAGCAACAGATGCCCTCAATCTACAGCGAGGCCGCACTCAGGCCGCACTGCTCCCCCTCAGGAGTGAACTCGGCACGCATGCCACAGCCAGCCCACCCACTGTGATGGTGCAGGACCGTCACTGTGGGTACAAGGAAAGCAAGCTGTGGCCGGACACAGTGGCTCACGCCTGTAATCCCAGAATGTGGGAGGTGGAGGCAGGAGGATCAGGAGTTCAAAGCTGGCCTTGGCTATGAGGTGAATTTGAGTCTAGCCTGGGCTACATGAGACCCAGTCTCAAGAGAAAAAAAAAAATGTGGGCTATGAGGTGTGGGTGTGGGGTCGGCAGAAGGCCTGTGAGTAAACCTCACGTGGTGCACATGTGAGGAACCTCAGCTCCAATCCCTAAACACTACATAAAACCAGGCGCAGGGTGACACGAATCCATAATCCCGGGGCCCCTGAAGTGAGAAGGGAAGTAGAAATAGGGGAACAACAAAGAACCTCTCTGGACTTTGGGTTTCTGATTCACCAAGGAGAGAAGACAGAGTGGTGCGGGCAAGGGGAAAGCAGCTGAGGTGTAGAACCGTGTCTCATTCCCAGCCCAGGACGGGGGGGGGGGGGGGCGCGCCCTCCTACAGATCCCAGCCCATACTGCTTCCCATCGTACCCCAGCTAACCTGCCTCCTCCCCTGCACCATAACCCCTTATGGCTAGAAGGGCTCTCCCACCATTTTTTTTGTTTTGTTTTTTTTCTATCCTTGCTCCCACAGCCCAAACGATGGCCAGTCTCCTCCCCCCCGCCCCCGACCTTTTCTCTCAGCTTCTGAGAGAGACAGCCCTGCACATTCCCCCAAGATGCTTCTGGCTAGTCTCTCTTATCTCCAATAAAAATCTTTCCCTTAATCATGGAGCAGCCATTTAGGTGGGCACAGGGACCCGAGTTGGTCAACCCAGGACAGGCCGTGAGTTCCTGTCCTTAGCCCACACCGTGGCCTCAGTCCCAGCAGGGTCTGCAGAACTTGGCTTCCACACAAAGCTTCCAGTCATAGCCTATCTTCCTAACCCTCCTTCTGATAACACCTGCCCTAGTCACTTCAGTCTCCTGGCCCTTCCTCGCCGACCCCCCATCCCCCACCCCACCCCCGCTGTCTGAGATGTGTGCACGCGAACAAGGCCAGCTAACAGGAGTGGGCTCTTTTCAGTCTTGGGCCCGATGACCTTGCCCTGTTGTCTCGGTAGAACCTGCTTTGTTCAACTGGCAGGGAAACCAGAGACAGGAAGTGGTGGTTCAGTAGCAGGGTGCTTGCTTGGCTTTTGCATGCTCCCAGGTTTGATCCCAGCATTTGCAATAGACAGACAGACAGATAGACAGACAAAGAGAACTGCTCTGACCTTGAGACGTAAAAGCATGAAAGTGCTGGAACCCACATGAGGGTAGAAGGAATGAACTCATTTCACAAAGTTGTCCTCTGACCTCCACATTTTTGTCATGCAATCTCACACACACACACACACACAACTTAAAGAAAAAAAATCAGGTCCACTAAGAAGACTAAGTGGGTAAAGGCACTTGCCAACAAAGCTGATGACCTGAGTTCAAACCCTGGGACCCCAAGGTCGCCCTCTGACCACCTACTAAGTATGAACTTGGCTGCGGTGGCTTGAATGATTGTGCTCCCCACCGTCTCCTATATTTGAATGCTTAGTCAGCAGTTAGTTGAAGTATTTGGGAAACACTAGGAGGTGTTAGAAGAGGTGTGTCACTGGGAGTGGGCTTCGATGTTTCAAAAGCCCAGTGCTGGGCTGGAGAGATGGCTCAGAGGTTAAGAGCACTGACTGCTCTTCCAGAGGTCCGGAGTTCAATTCCCAGCAACCACGTGGTGGCTCACGACCACCTATAATGTGATCTGATGCCCTCTTCTGGCATGCAGGTGTACATGCAGGCAGAGCACTGTATCAATCAATCAATCAATCTGAAACTCTAAGCAAGCCGGCAATTCAATACTTTCTTTATAAGTTGCCTTGCCTGGGCGTGGTGGTGCACACCTTTAATCCCAGTGCTTGGCAGAGGCAGGTAACTAAGAAAATTCCTGTAGCCAAGGGAAGATGCAGACATGAGGTTAAGGGGTGCCCTCTCCACTGCTTGTCACCAGGAGGACTGGTGCCCTCCAGAGCCCAGTAGCCCAGATGAGATGTGGACAAGGGATACTGTGCTACCCTCAACTGCCAGTGTGAACTATCCTACAAAAGCCTGGTGTGGGGATCTGAGGGCCACTGTGGTCCACAAGAGACTCGCCTCACAGCCAGGATCCAGCCTCCAGGGCAGCTCTCCCTCCTCCACCTCCTCCTCTCCCCTCCCCAGCCAGCGCTCCCAGATGTGCAACTGTGAGCTTTGTGGAAGTAGCTAGCAAGCAGGTCTGTGGTGTCACGGTGCTCGTGTCATCACAGGTGGGCAATGACTGCCCTGAGGTAGCTGTGGACTCACACCACCATGGGCAGTGAGTGCCCTGGAGCACTCCTGTCCTGGGAGCTCCTGGGAGCTCAGTCCTGGGAGCACAGACTTAAGGACTGACTCAGGGAATGGTGGCAGAATCTACTGAGGATAAACTACAACTGGCCCACAGGTCACTCCTGAGGTCACCCCAAAGGGAAATGGGCATCTGTGCCAATCAAATGACACGTGTATTGGCCAGCGGTGCACTTGGGAGACAGGGAAAGGCAGATCTCAGACAGCCAGGGCCACATAGTGAAGCTCTGCCTTACAGAGTAAATACACACACACACACACACACACACACACACACACACACACACACACACACACACACACACCTTTAATCCCAGCACTCAGGAGGCAGAGGCAGGTAGATCTCTGTGAGTTCGAGGACA
Organism: Acomys russatus; assembly: GCF_903995435.1. Classification (NCBI taxonomy): domain Eukaryota; kingdom Metazoa; phylum Chordata; class Mammalia; order Rodentia; family Muridae; genus Acomys; species Acomys russatus. Next base: position 58,400,820 of record NC_067147.1, read on the forward strand.
GCCTGGTCTACAGAGTGAGTTCCAGCACAGCCAGGGCTACAGAGAAACCCTGTCTCGAACCGCCCCCCCCCCCCAAAATTTGCTTCTCGCCTGGTTCTGTGGCGCAATGGGTAGCGCATTGGACTTCTAACACGCACTCTGGTGCCTCATGGAGACCTGTGGCACTCAGAGGAAGGATAGCAGGCTACCAAGAAGAGACTTGATACCCTATGAGCATATACAGGGGGAGGAAGTCCCCCTCAGTCACAGTCATAGGGGAGGGGAATAAGGGGAAAATGGGAGGGAGGGAGGAATGGGAGGATACAAGGGATGGGATAACCATTGAGACGTAATAAGAATAAATTAATAAAAAAATTTTGCTTCTCTGACCAACCATTTGGCCTTTCAGATTTATCCTCCAAAGAAATGATGTGTCCACTTAGGGGTGACCTCTCACCCTTGATGGCTGACAGAGACGGGAACTGCCCAAGCTAGCAAAGAATTACATGGCCATTTATTGACTCATCTTTCCTTGATGTTTCCACACAGAATGGAATCTGGTCTATGGCCCATTTGTAGTTTGAGTGTAAAGTGTCCCCCAGCAGCTCATGCGTTTAAACACATGGTCTCGGGCTAGTGGCACATTTGGGGTGGTTATGTCAGGTCAAAAAGAAACTCCATTTCTCCAAACTCCAAAAGGCAGAAGGGACAAGTGGCTTGCTATTAGCATGCCAAAGTGCATGCTGACTTTTAGGCTCTCTCGATATCACAAGTACCTGTTAAATGCTTCAGAGTCCATGCCAGCATCCAAGCCCTCCTCCCCTCTCCCCCCCTCCACTCCAGCTCACAGGCCTCCCTCCCCCAGCCACTCGCCTCCTTACAATCCTATGCTGGCTAGGCTCTGACTGCTCTCCCTCTATGTCCCCCCTTTTGCTCTGCTCTTGCTTCTCAGGGCCAGATCCAACCCACTGGTCATGTCCAGCCTCCGACTTTCTCTGATCTGGACTCTTCCAGATGCTTCTGGCTATTTCATATCTACAATAAAGACCTTCCCCTTCACCATACCAATGAGATTTTTAAAAAAAGACTTACTTATTATTTATACAGTGCTCTGTCTGCATGTATGCCTGCATACCAGAAGAGGACATCAATGATGATGATGATGATAATAAAAATACTTATTATATATATTTTTTGTTGTTGTTTTTGTTGTTTGTTTTTCGAGACGGTCTTTCTGTGTAGCCCTGGCTGTCCTGGACTCACTTTGTAGACCAGGCTGGCCTTGAACTCAGAGATCCACATCTGTTTCCCGAGTGCTAGGATTAAAGGTATGTGCTGCCATGCCCTGCCAAAAGATTTTTTTTTTAATTAAAAAATAAAAACAGCCGGGCGTGGTGGCGCACGCCTTTAATCCTAGCACTCGGGAGGCAGAGGCAGGAGGATCGATGTGAGTTCGAGGCCAGCCTGGTCTACAAAGTGAGTCCAGGACAGCCAAGGCCACACAGGGAAACCCTGTCTCGAAAAACCAAAAATAAATAAATAAAGAAAGAAAGAAAGAAAGAAAGAAAGAAAGAAAGGAAGGAAGGGAAACTAGAATACTGTGTTGCCTTATGCTAAAATGAAAACCCCAGTGTAAGCTGTTAGGCAATGGTGCTCTATAGCCCCGCCCCACAGAAAACATAAAAGGCCATTGCCAACGCTGTCCATTAGCCTCTAGTACTTGACAATACGACCCTATATTGCTGAAGACACCAGAAATGAGTCAGAAGATGGAAGGGTTCGTCCTTACAGGCTTACTTCCATAGTGCTAGGAAGGTACTACTTCCTGGTCTACATGGCGAGTGTGAAATCAGACTGAGCTGTTAAATGGAAAGATCCTGTCTCAAAACAACAATAAACAAAAGACATAAGCCTCCGAGTCTGGGGACAAGCAGCATTTCCTTTCCTACGTTTGTTTTGTCTGGCCAAACCACCCTCTGCTCTTAAAGGCCAAGCTGAAGGTTTGTCCCCGTGGTCACGGATGAGGGAGAGCTTCTACCTGTGCTGGCCTGACATCAACCCACCCTGTGTATTAGTGACTCCCTCACTGCTGTGACCAAATGACTGACAAGAAGCCATTTAAATGCTGGGCATGGTGGCACAGCCTTTAACCCCAGAGTTCGAGGCCATCCTGGTCTACAGAGTGGCTTCCAGGACAGCCAAAGCTACACAAAGAAACCCTATCTGGAAAAAAACAAAACAAAACCACATTCCTGGACTGTGCTTTGAATTGCAAAGGCAACTGTGGGCGTGTTACTTTTCTCATCTCTGCCTAACCAACAACTTAAGTAAAGAGGGGTTTATTCTGGCTCACAGCCGCTTTACCTCAGAGATCTGCCTGCCTCTACGTCCCAAGTGCTGGGACTCAGGATGCGCGCCACCACCACCTGGCTTATAAATATGAATTATCATCATCATCATTTGTTTTTCAAGACAGGGTTTCTCTGTGTAGCCTTGACCATCCTGTATTCATTTGTAGACAATGCTGACCTCGAACCCACAGACATCCCCCTGCCTCTGCCTCCCCACTTAAGTATGCTGCACCCGGCTTAAATATGGATTTTTAGACCCAGTTCTCAAGGCTAGCATTAACTGCTTCGTTCTTCAGAACTGGTCAGCTATTGACCAACCAAACGTATCTTCTTTCCGAAGTCCCCTCCATGTCAGGCCCTTCACACTGAGGACCTCAGAGCTGTCAGGGTGTCTGCACTGTTCACATAACACAAGGCTATCTGCACACTGGACACACACTATCTAGAACATTATACAAACTAGACGATGAGGAGACCAAGAGCTGTGTCTTCTACCACATTAGAGGGCCTCAGCAGGAAGGACAGCAGGACTCTCCCTCAGGCTCTTTAACAGAGGCAAGCTGCTCCTGCAAACCCCGCCGCGGGCCTGTGCTTCAGGATGACCCTTTCTGGGCTAGGCTGACAGAGTACTTGCCCTGTAAGCATGAAGACCTGAGTTCAGGAGCTCCAGAAGCTCGGTAAGAGAAAAGCCCATGAGCCGGGCGTGGTGGTGCACGCCTTTAATCCCAGTACTCGGGAGGCAGAGGTAGGCGGATCACTGTGAGTTCGAGGCCAGCCTGGTCTACAAAGTGAGTCCACAGAGAAACCCTGTCTCGAAAAACCAAAAAAAAAAAGAGAGAGAGAAAAGCCCATGGCAGGCACCGGGCACCTCAGCGTGGGAGAGGAGGAGGAGATGGAAGCAACCTGGGGCTCACTGGCCAGTCGGAGGCTGAGCCATCCAGCTCTGGTTCTGTAAGAACCCTGTCTCAACGCATAGGAAAGAGGGCAGCCGAGGAGAGTACCCAATACCAGCCTCTTGATGCCTCACAAGCCACACCATGTCCTTTCCAAAGATTTTAGAGATGCCAGTGGGATGTGAACACAGCAGGCAGCAAGCCTCTGCAGCCCTGACGGCCGGGGAGTCCAGGAAGCTTGGGCCAAGCTTTTGCCGGAGTTCCCTGGCCCCACTTCTTAGCTGATTGACTTGATCGTGTGTCTTTTCATCTTGTTGGTCTGTTTCCTCAATTCTGTAATACGAAGGCCAGGCCAGTTGCAAGGATCCTTCCAGGTCTAGGAGGGTGATACCAATCTGGGTCCCATCTACAGAAGGAGCATCAAGGAGGCGTCATCTTGCTGGTCTCCAGTCTGGTCAGTGTGCTGAGGGGATGCTAAGGTGCCAGTGGGGCCGCCTCTCCAGCACAGCTCGCAAACGACCTCGGACAGAAGATGCAGCTGAGGCCTGGCAGCCCGGCAGGACGCTCTTCAGCCCCGAGCCCGAGCTGCTCCTCACGCCCATCCACTGTTAATGACTGCCTTCAGAGAAGCGGGGGAGTGAGGCTAGGAGGCCCCACCAAGGACACCAAACACAGCACAGCAAACCAGTGCCCATTGGAACATTTATTTCTCAGAGAGAAAATATGACGTCATATTATGGTAGGTAAAATTATCTCTCGTATTCTTTACAGGCATAGACTTTTCTGTTTATTACCTCTCTTATAACCATCTGTTATAAACAATTCTAGAAGGCAAATAAAGTCACTTTCTACAATAAATAGAGCATTGTGTGCTTCGCAGCAGACGCGACAGAGACATGAGGCCCCGTGCCACACAGGATCTGAGCCGCACCCTGTTCTGAAAGAGCAGTTTTTAAAATGGGACTCAGAGAGAGAGAGAGAAAGGGACTGAAAAATAGAGACAGAGTAGATAGTGCTGGGGGAAGGAAATAGAGAGAGAGGGAGAAAGCCCCGAGATCTTACAACACAGGTTTAGACAAGGGTCACAGAGTCCACAGCTGACCAACTACCTGGGGAGAGGGGGACACAACGGCTCCTTTAACTAGACCGCCCTGCGTGGCCGCACAATGGAGGATCCCGATAAAGGAGGGCACGGGCCTGAATAACTTACGACAGTATCTTACAGTTATGTACACCGCGTCCTGTCCCAGCTGTCGCTGCACTGTTTACTGGACAGATTCCCGCCCTCTCGATGAGTTTGTTGGTTCCCTTTTAAACGCTGGTTCATGTCCCAAATGTGTAAGAAGTTGGTGGTTGGTTGTATTTTAAAAAGTTTGAGTATGTAAAAATGGCAGTGGTCTCCCCAGGGACTTTGTTTTGCCCAAAACTCCCCTATGAAAAAATGTAAAACAATTAAAAATAACATCAAGGTAGAAGTGAACATGGCAATCAGCGGTCTGCAAACCCGCCTGCGGCTTTGGTGCTTAAGAGGTGAAAATTCAAGAGCAGAAGCCTCAACCGTCTGCTTGGTTTGTCAGTCAGCATTCCTCATTCACAGTTTTCTTTTCCTTCCTTTTGAAGGGGAGGGGAGGAGGCTGAGGAGGTGAAGGTAGGGAAGAGGTCGAAAGTAGGATTTCAAAGAAAAGGGCTGTGTTCCCTGTTCTGGGAGGCAGGAGCAGCCAAGCTGGGGGACAGGGGTGCTGGAGGGTAGTGCCATGCCGCCTGCGGTCATGTGACCCAGTAAGGCTTAAGGCTGCTGCAAGATGATAAAACCCCAAGAGGTAGGGTACGCAGCACACCAGCTGAGGGGCACGCGCCACTCACGGTATCCGCCCAGCCTTGTGCCCACCCTCAGCACTCTTCACAGCAAGCCGAAGGAAGGGCAGGAAGCCCAGTCCACCCACACAGCACATGCGTGCAGCTGGGCTCCGTGTGTGGCAGCACAAGCGGACCTCTATGGGTGTGGGGAAGGGTCCTTCCGGGCGGGACTGGAGTACCTGGCAGACACCTATCTAATATAGCAGCTGGCCAGGAAGAGAATGGGGCATCAGAGAAAAAGATCAATTTGGTGAGGTTGCTGTCAGTTTGGCACAAGGGAGAGATGTGGGAACGTGGGGAGGAGAGCCTGGCTGGGTGTGGGAGATGAGGTGGGAGGTGTGAAAATGGGTGATGTGGGGGGAGGGGAGTCAGTGGGTTCCCGAGGGACCCTGGCACATCTCTGGGATCAGTGTCAGAACCTTGCCTGCCCTGAGGTATGGTTAGTGGGGAGAGGCATGGGGGGAGCCAGCTGGCCCCAGAAAAGCAGCCTAGTACCTCTTGCCTTGTGAGCCAGGTCCATCTCCCTGGCTGGCCAAGACTCTCAACTGTTTCTACTTCTAAGAGGTTCTTCAGTGGAATACCCCAGGGACCTCGGTGGGGGTTTTTGGCACGCAGCGGCCCTCCAGGGGAACCACATGATTGGTCAATATTGGGTCTTGCCCTTGGAGACCCAGTCCAGTCAGGGCCTGCCATGAGACAGAAGCTGCCAGCCACATACTTGGCAGAGGCAGAAGAGGCTTCTCATGCCTCAGGGACAGAGGAGAGGTGAAGAGGCAGACACAGGCCCAGTCCACTCTTACAGGTAGCTGGAAGTGACGAAGGAGTGGGTTCCACGCACTCGGCTCAGATGCATCATGGCGCGGTCATAGGCCACCTGTACTGACTTGCGGATGCTGGTCTTGCGGCCTTCTAGCATCTTGAGCTTGTCCACAGTATCCTCCACACCCAGGGGCAGGACTTTGTCCCTTGGAAGCCATTGCCTGAAATGCAAGCACAGCCAAGATGCAGCTGCACCTCAGGGGCTTGAGGGCTCCTCTGGACCCAGCTACCAGGCCAAGGTCAAGAGGCAGGCAGAGTGGAGAGCCCCTTTGTCATGCCACAGGCAGGCTTCTTACACCTGCAGGGTTAAGCCTCGCTCTTGGGCATTGCTGTTACCAGCAATTCTATCTCCTTTCTACAGAGATATGGGTGACACCACACTGCCCAGACTCCCTCGGGACTGAGACATAAGTTCCCCAGCTGCTAGAGTGCTGCGTTGCGTTTCCAGCTTAGTTGGAAACTCTCTCAAGTTGACTAGCTACCATGGGAGCTGCCCACCGCAGGATCAGGTGAGTTAGTGACTGTTGGCTTACGGGCACAGAGAGCCCCAATTCCCAACGCCTCTCCTGAGCTCTACTCAAAGCGTACTGCAGCTGGACTTCCTCCTCTGCCCGAGGCTGGAGCCCTTATTCCATCGCTATCTGGGACACCTGATGAAATGCTCCCCTAGGAGAGCTCCCAAGGAGGCCGCTCCACCCTCACGGAAGCACCTTAGCTAGTGTCATCAGGAACAGCTACCACAGGCAGCATGGCCGGCCAAAGCGTCTTCCTCATATGGGGTGGAGCCTGCAAGGGTCCTGCGGCGGCTGTGTCACCTACCAGGTTCGTTTGTTGTCAAAGAAGAGGACAAGGAAGAGCTTCTCTCCAGCCTCTGCCTGCTTCTGCTCGCCCAGCTTCAGCACGTCCAGCGGAGGGACAGGAATGGGGACACCATTGTGCAGGAGGCCCTCCCGGGGCATCTTGGGATCGATGATCTGGAGGCAGAAAAGGAGACTGGCACTGAGCAGGCAACTGGGACATCTAAGGCAGAGAAGTAACCCTTCTTCACAGCGTGTCAGAGAAAGCCTACAGGCTGCTTCCCTCTCCGCCTCTCTTTACCACCTTTGCAAGTCACCTGCAGTCCTCAGGGCCTTGCTCCATTGGGCACCTAGGCTGTGACCATGCAGAAAGCTCAGCCAGGCACAAGGGCAACACCTTTGGTCTGTGTAACAGCCTCTGGCTACCTGCCACCTTCCCAAGGGCTCTGGGGCCAGTTACCTCTGCGGTATGATTGGAGAGGAGACAAAAAGACCGCTGAAAGGCTCAGGGTTTAAAGGGAAAACCAGAGCCCCGGAGGGACTAATCTCCAGAAGGGCCCATCTTATTCTGAGCAGGAGTGTCAGCCACAGCGCAGGAGCTCTCTCCCGGTCTGTGGAGCATCCCAGCGCTCTTAACTACCCACACACCAACTCACTTCGATCGCCTGTTGAGGTGGGAAGTCCGCAATAGGTGTTAGCAAACAGGGAAACACCAGCACAGGAAGATGGGAAACTATGGCTGAGACTGGAACCAGCTGCTCGCAGAGGCTGGAGCCTCAGCGGTGGGCAGGCAGTCAGGCCTGTGCTGCAGGCAGCCTCCACCCCAGCTGCCTCGTAACCTCTGTGCAGAGGCCAGAGAGACTTGGACACTGACAGAGGACCTAGCCTTCTCTAGAGACAGAGCAATCTTCCTTCCCATGCCCTGTTCCAGGGGACCTCCTCTCATAAGCCAGCACCCTCAGCCCCTCCAGGGTAGGCAGCTAAGAGAGGTGCTCTGCCTCAGAGTTGAAGGTACTGAGAGGCAGCCCAGCTGTGAGAGCATGTGCTGCCATTCTACAAGACCTAGTCTGGCTCCTCAACCCCACAGGTGGCTCACAACCGTCTGTAACTCAGGTTCAGGAGAATATGAGGCTCTCTGGCCTCCTCGGGCACCGGACATGCATGAGGTGCACACACACACATCCATACATGGAAGCAGAGCACTCGTACACATACACAGTGAATAAATACATCTAAACAGATTGTTTAAGACTCTAAGAAAGAACGACATAGCTGGGTGTGATGGCGCACGCCTTTAATCCCAGCACTTGGGAGGCAGAGGCAGGTAGATAGCTGTGAGTTCGAGGCCAGCCTGGTCTACAAAGTGAGTCCAGGACGGCCAAGGCCACACAGAGAAACCCTGTCTCAAAAAACAAAACAAAAAGGAAGAAGGACGTCTGGCCCAGCCACAGCTACTCGGTGGCCAAAGCTGTCCCCCAGGCTGTCACTCTTCCTAGGGCTGAAGCGGGAGATATAATGACAACAGAATCAACAGTCCTGGGCTTCCTCAGCCACCCAAGAGGCCGCAGGGCGCTCTGCTGTCTCCACCAGACCAGAGGACCCGCGGAGGAGGAGGAGGTGGAGGAGGAGAAGAAGGAAGAAGAGGAGGAGTCTGATCTGAGAACAGCTTTCACAGCCCAGAATGCTAATGGACCATTTGCACAATGAACATGATGCAGGGTTACAGAGCATGGACACACAGCTCGTGCTAAGGTCTGACGTAACATACAGGAAGTGTGCGTATACACTGTCACAGCTGCAATACATTAGCACCAATAAAGAGAACAGTACAAACATTTAGTCCAGGTAGTAGAAAGGGCTCTTAGACTTTTTTTTTCTTCTTCTCCCTTTCCTATTTTCCCAAAACTCCTGGAATGTGCATATTACTTTTTGAAAAGCAAAACAAAACACATGACACTCCCCGCGCCCCACCCCCGGTTTGTTTTAAAGAGACTGACATAGAGTGTAACATGCAGAATCTCCATGCACAGGCAAAGGGCTGCACAGCCTGTGGCAAAACAGAAGCACAGATTGTGTTCAGGTGGTGACTGCATTTCTTCTTCTTTTTTTTTTTTTTTTTTTTTTTTGAGACAGGGTCTCACTACATCGCCCTAGCTGGCCTGGAACTATAGAGACCAGACTGGCCTCAAACTCAGTGAGATCCACCTGCCAATGCTGAGCTCAATGGCAGATGCCACCAAGTCCCAGTGTTTTGTTTATGATTGTCTCTCTTGCATTGTGAAGTTTAAAAACAAAACAAACAAACAAACAAACCACTCCAACCCTGTCAGCACTATCACTTCCTACTGACTAAGCTAGGTCCTGTGGCCTCATTTTTACAGGGCTCCCACTTTAGTGCTCCAGCTGCCGGGCCAGTGTGAATTTTCCACACCTGCCATAGCTAAGGAGGGGCCGAGGCAGGCAAACCAGGAAGTGGTGTAACTTCATCACTACAGGATTCTTCATCACAAACAGGATCAGCGTTCCCTCCTGTATCTCAGGGGGCTGCTGTCCCGCTCAAGAATCACAGAGAGAGGCAGGGCTAGGAACGGACCAGAGCTGTGCATGTGAGAGGCTGCTGGGTGGCTCCCACCCGTGCTATAAAAGCCTGAGAAAGCACTGATGCCCGGCCCAGCCTGTGGAAGACTTATTTAGTGTTCTAGGGTGGAGCTGACTTTACACAGCTTTTAAAATCTCCCCAGATGGTTCTCACAAGACCCAAAGGTCTCCAGTGGTAGTGTCCTCCAGAGCCTGTGGCCATTCTCTCCCGACCTGGGAAAGCTTTGGGAGATAGCAGCCTACCCGTAGGAGCATAAGCCAGAACTAGCCTCTGGGCAATTTGGCAACTTGTGCCAGAGTTCTGTATGGATGCTGCCCCGGTGGGCACGCCTACGAAACAATCACACTTGTACACCAAGATAAAGCTAAGATATTCACTGACAACTGCTGACCACACTGAACAAGTAAACCTACACAGGGAACCAGGAAACGTCAAGGCATGGTACAGGAGAGCATCTGAAAGACGACGTTATCATTAAAAATGACATCACGAAAGTTTTTCATCACGTGAGATGGACATGTAAGGTTAAAGGCGGTTCTGCCTCATATGCACAGGCTTGTGTGGGGGAAAGGGGCTGAGTGCAATCCTGAGAGCACAGGACTGAGGAAGAGTGTTAATGCAGTGGCTCAAATCAAAGGCTTTACATCACACTGAGCCCCAGAATCACACCCTATCTGCTGCTTATTGTCTGGCTGACAGCAGTTACCAAACCCTGCTCTCTTCCCTACAAACAAGGTTCTATCCCTGGCCTCTCAAGGACTTAGTACGGCAGGTGGTTAGCAACACCACTAAGCATTAGCAGTGCTCTGACACTACACTGAGCAATGTTCCTCCTACACAGAAGCAAACGAACAGTGCTGCAAAGCCCTACGAGCCTGGTCTCTGAACACCTGGAGCCGTGTGTGTGTGTGTGTGTGTGTGTGTGTGTGTGTGTGTGTGTGTAGGTGGGGCTCTGCCGTTGTGTGTCTGTCTGTCTGTGGGGGGGTGGGGCTCTGCCATTGTGTGTATGTGTCTGTGTGTAGGTGGGACTTCTGTTGTGTGTGTGTGTGTCTATGTCTCTGTGTGTGTAGGTGGGGCTTTGCTGGTTTGCCCCAGGAAAGCTAGAGTAAAGCCCCCCTCCCCTCTGCAGCTAAGGGTCACTGACTCTGACCACATTGATCGGATAACCCCTCAAGGCAAGGCAGGGGCCAGATCCGCCAAGGGGAGGGGGACAGGAGGGTGTCTCTGGGGCAGACTCACCAAGGCAGGGTAGGAGGGGTAGCCTCGGCACTTGGCCCACACCAGCTCCAGGGGCTCCAGGTCTCCGCGGTCTTCAAAGGGCATCAGGAGGCTTCTGCCTGGGGTGGGGGAGGGGAGGAGACAGTGCCCAAAGGGGACTTGGCATGGTGCCCCAAAGCCCTGCCTGTGGCTTCCATCTGACTGGAAGAGCCCAGGACTGAGCCAGCAGCGCCCCTCCACCCTTCCTTCACCCTGCCCCTTCCTTGGGAATTCTAATACTGGGTCAGGGGTCAGCAAAGTAGCCTGCAAATGGCCAAACAGTAAATGTCTCATCCTTTTAGGAGGTGCACGGTTCCTGTGGCTGTAGCATGAAAAACAGCCATAGTCTAAACAATAAAACTTGTGTTTCTGACACTGAAATTTGAATTTCATACAATCTTCATGCTATCAAACACCATGTTTTGCATAATTTAAAATGGAAAGCCACTCTTAGCTCATGAGCCACATCAAAGCAGACAACAAGCTGTAGCTTACCAACCTCTGACCCTGAATTCTGGGGTAGCTTCTGTGGGAAAATATAGGGCCTCATAGGGCGACAGGCCATACCCCAGCCTGAGCCGACTCAGCACTGTCTGGACCTGACCCCTTCTCATGGAGGCTTCATGGGGAGAAATGCCAAGAACGTCTCAACAGAACCACTCACTAAATGTTTTTCTGACCAGGCTGTAATGGGCCATCCAGAGTCCCTGGCTGCACCGCAAACCAGCAAAGCCAAGCAGGGTAGCAGATCTTTGGTGACCCTAGGTATCTCGCCTGGGACAGGGCTGCAGGTCCTCAGCTTCAGGAATGCTCTGAGCCCCACACCTGTGAACAGCGAGGCGGCCGCTCCACCCACTAAGGAAAAGGCTCAAATCTGAGAGCAGAGATGCATAGTTAACTACGATGAAAGAGACCCGTGCTGTCACGACGCCACGGAGGGAAAAGCATTCACAGCAGACCCATCCACTGCAACTTCGAGGGAGGATGAGCAGAAACCAGTGCAGCCGCGTGATGGTGAAAACACAAACCAGTCCAGTCCTTCTGGAACGCAATTCCATTCAACATCCCAGGAGCATTAAAATAAATGTTTGAACCATCTGCTCCAGTGGACATCTCTAGCAAGTCATTCTAAGAAAGGTGGAGTCAACCCATGTCCACTAGAACACTCGAGTCACTCACAAAACATTAGAGGTTAGATGGGTCCAGTACAAAAGCCCAGGAAAAGCATGAGCCGACAAGAGAAAACATCCGAGCAAAAACCGGTGGATACAAAAGCGCATGCCTAAGAGGAAGGGAGGCAGCACAGAAACAGAGGCGGCTGTGTTCAGATGGGGAAGCCACAGGAGCGCAATTCTTTTTAAATATCCTTTGGTGTCGCTTTTACTTTGTCGGTTTAAAAAGTAAGAAAAAAAAATGTCACCACCAGAAGCACAAAGTGTGTCAGAGCCACTTCCTGGCTTCATGCTTAGATGTACAAATTCATCTGGACATGAGACCTGTCATCTGAGTGCCGACAGTCACAACGTAATGGAACTCAAAGGCATGCATCCGTCCACAGACATCGACATCAGGAAAGGGGACATGACACTAAGGCTGAAGGAAATGGCTGGACCAGAGAGAACCCCCGTGTGTTAGAGGAAAACATCGAAGGCGGGCCATCAGAGTGCGCGTGACAGATAGCGAGAGTTAAGAAGCCACTCTGGACCTGCTCCACCCTGTTGCTCCTGCCATGCCCTCACGTCCACTAGGCCACACAGACACGGTCTACAAGCCAGGTTTATTAGTGACACGACATTACTGAGGAAGGACTCTTAAGGGTACAGCTGTGAACAGGGCCTTCCTCCAGCCTGACATTGCAGCAGTGGCCTGACCTATGCACCAGGTCGCTCAGTGCAGCGCTCAGCATGGAGACACGCCGAATGTCTACCTCTGGAGGGCTTTGCTGAGTCCTCCCATCTGATGGGCCACTGGGCCGCCGAGAGAAAGCAAAGTTCCCAGGGTGCACTGTGAACCAAAGGCAGGAACGGTGGGCCCTCCACACTTCTCCTAAACATACACACAGGTTTCAGCTTGGAGACACATTAGCTCTGAAAAAACAACAGAAAAGCTAGCAGCTCATGTTCTAGAGGGAAATGCTGGCTTTTGTGAGAGTGGCTGGGCTTCTGTTACCATGGGTACATGTTAACTATTCAAATTGTGCTGGCTAGTTTTTGTTTCATTTTTCAATCAACTTATACACAAGCTAGGGTCGACTGGGAAGAGGGAATCTCGACTGAGAAAATGCCTCTATCACACTGGCCTGTGGGCAAGTCATGGACATTTTTTTTAACTGATGACTGATGGCGGAGGGCACAGCCCACTGTGGTTGATGCTATCCCTGGGCCATCTAAGAAAGCAGGCTGAGCAAGCCATGGGCAGCAAGCCGGCGAGCAGTGTTCCTCTACAGCCCCCGCTGCGGCTCCTGCCCTGGCTTCCCTCCACAGTGGACCCTGAAGCTCTCCCGTGAAGATCCCCTCTGCCTCCAGTTGCTTTTGCCATGACCATTAGCACAGCAACAGAAACTCAAATACAACACAAAGCGAAGATAGTTAAAAACAAAGACAAAACAGAAACCAAGAGCCAAGGCCATCTCTCTAGCCAGTGTCTGTGGGTGTGGGCCCTCACAGACTGGCAGCCAGGCTGAGCTCTGCCGGGGCAGCTCGTAGAGCATGCTCCTCAGAACAGGATTCCCGGCTCCACCCACACTCTCCTCACCTGAGCCACTGTGGTCAGAGTCTCCGTTCACACCTTCCAGGAAGGGCACTCGGGACAGGGCTGGCTTCCCACGACTGCGTTTGGGAGGTGTCAGGCCGCTGCACACAGAGCACAGGTGACATGAGCAGTTTTAATGTAACAAGGCCGCCCCTGCTTCCCCATGCCTAATGGAGCTACAGAAGCGCAGCGGCAAAGGCCAACGGTAACCCACGGCACGTGTGACCTGGGCGTTTCCACAGAACCCTCTATGTGGAGGGGCTGCTTCTCCTATGAAGGGGTGCATTTCATGGGCACAGGATCGCAGAGTTTTAATCACAGATCTCTGTGAGCTCCGGGCCAGCCTGGTCTACAGCAGGAGACCCTGTCTCAAAGACCCCAAAGCACAAGAACAGCAGCAGCACAAAGAGAAGGCGTCACCCAGTCTCCGCTCAGCCTCTGAGAGGACAGGCTGGCCACAAGGAGGCCCTTGCTCCTCCATCCGAATTGGTACTCTGTGCTTCACAGGTCTAGAGAAACCAATTTACTTTTGAAGTCCAAAAATTTGCCTCTTTTCCAAATGTTCTATAACAGGCATGTCTTCTTTCTAGAATTAGCAAAGACATTTTTAAACTGGAAAAAAAAAAAAGTCTATTTCTCACTTCCAAGCGGTTTGTGTGTGAAGCTTTTCCTGAATAGGGGTAGATTTTTTTTAAAAAACCTAACTAAAAAGGAGACCAATTTCTTTCTTTAAACAAAGCTACTGCAAAGAGGTAAAGTCCAGTGGGTAATATGGGTTTGTGGGTAAGGGGAATTGACGCCAAGCCTGAGTTTGATGCGCAGACCCACATGGGAGAGTCCTAACTCCTACAACCTGTCCTCTCATGTCCACAAACATCAACACACACACACACATGCTGTAAGCATTTTTAAGAAAGTTAAGTGCTGGACATGGTGGGCACACGCCTTTAATCCCAACATTTGGAAGGCGGAGGCGGAGGCAGAGGCAGAAGCAGGTGGATCTTGGTGAGTTTGAGGCCAGCCTGATCTACACAGCAAGTTCAAGTTCATCGCCACCCAGGGATATATAGTAACACTTTGTCTCAAAAGAAAAAAAATAAAGAAAGAAAGGTAAACGATGTATTTGACAAAGACAGGAAGTGATAATCAAGGCTGAGCAGAGGCCACTACCGCACTGGGATTTTACAACAGCTCCACATGCAGTCTTAAAGCACAAGCGAGAGCTGAGAGCTCCGGGGCAGCAATTCTGTGGCTGGGAAACCCCACCCCCACCAAACTGAGTAACATTCCTGCTGCTGGATGTGGTGGTGCACACTTTTTTTGTTGTTGTTTTTTGTTTTGTTTTTCGAGACAGGGTTTCTCTGTGTATCCTTGACTGTCCTGGACTCACTTTGTAGACCAGGCTGGCCTTGAACTCACAGCGATCCGCCTGCCTCTGCCTCCCGAGTGCTGGGATTAAAGGCGTGTGCCACCACGCCCGGCCTGTGGTGCGCACTTTTAATGCCAGCACTCGGGAGGCAGAGGCAGAGGCAGGTGATCTCTGCGATTTTTGACTAGAAAATCTACAGAATGAGTTCCAGACCAGCTGAGCTGCAAAGTAAGACTGTCTCAAAAATAAATAAAAATATTGCCTGTCTATCAGTTTTTTTAAAAAAAGGTTTATTTATCTTATATACAAGTGGTCTATCTGGAGGTCACCTGCTGCCAGAAGAGGGCATCAGATCTCATTATAGATGGTTGTGAGCCACCAGGTGGATGCTGGGAATTGAACTCAGGACCACCAGAGGGGAGCAGTCAGTGCTCTTAACCTCTGAGCCATCTCTTCAGCCCATCTATAACTTTTCAACCAGAAAAAGTGGTTAAAAGATGAGTCAAAGGGTGGCGCGTGGTGGCTCACGCCTTTAATCCCAACACTCGGGAGGCAGAGCACTGTGGGGTACACAGGCGGATCACTGTGAGGGTGAAGCCAGCCTGGTCTACAAAGTGATTCCAGAATAGCCAAGGCTATACAGAGAAACACTGTCTCAAAAAAAAAAAAACAAAAAACAAAAAACAAAAACAAAACAAAACAAAAAAGTAGTCAAATTTTTACAGAAAAGACAAAAGGCTTGCAAAACCCTGGACAGGATCAGATAAAGCAAGGGGTGGGAACGGCTAGAGTGTGGAGCTTGGCCTCACCGAGTCAGAACTGAATGTATGCTAAACCCAGCGTAACCAAAACCTGTGTGGGAAGCAAACCAGCAAAGCCCGATTCATAGGGAAGATCCAGTCCACTCCCTACAAAACCTGCTAGTGACGTCAGCAGGAAGTCTCTCAGTTCACACCCTGGACCTGGAGACACCTTAGGATACGGCAGGAAAGAGCAGGGCGAGGCAACCAGTCTCGGTCACTCCTGCGGCCCTGAGCAGCCGGGGCCTGTGTGGAGCTGTGGAAACCCACACAACCACACACTCTGTGAGTGGGCTCATGTTTCCAGGTCTAGAGCAGCACAGATTACTACAGCTCTACGACAGAGTGCCAGTGCAGACAGGAAAGGCCTCGGAGACTGGGCTGCAGCAGACAAGCTGTGTGTGGCTCTGAGGAGGCAGGCAACGCCGCTGAGGCTTGCTGTGCAGAGACCCAGGCCAACACAGGGCAGCCTGTCTGCAGTCCATCCGGACAGTCCATCTGTCTGCAAGGTAACCTATGGGAACTGACAGGTATCTTAACGAGTGGCTCACACCACAGCTGGAGGAATGACCCAGGAGAACGGGTGTGGTGGGGCACCAATGTCACCCTAGCGCTGCGGAGGAGGAGCAGAGGGACCAGGAGCCCAAGGGCCAGCCTCAGTCATAGTGAGGTCACAGCCTGCCATGGGAGTGCAGCAGCCAATGGAAGAGCCACTGGGAAAGACCAACCACAGAGCAAATGGCCAAGGGGGAGGGGGATAGGCTCGCGATCAGCACACACCTTCATCCCAGGGAAGGGGTGGGAGGGGAGAAAGAACCCTTGGATCTCCCACGTGAAGGTGCTGGCACCTCCTGTGTAGTTGGCTCTCTACTTCCATCCTGTGATCCTGGGGCCTGAACCCGCTAGGGCCCAATCTCTCATTTTAAACTCTGAGAAGCAGACTGAGTGGGAGAGGAAACATCTTTCCAGGAAACTGCTCCTCTAGCAAGCAGAAGCCAGGGGGAAGCAAAAAGTGGCAGCTGACTGGAGCTCGCCTCTCTTCACAAAGGCGAGCTTCACCCGAACCAGCAGGCTAGCTAGCCGGCCTGTTTCTTGTGACTCACAGGCGGGAAGTGTGCCCTTCGGTGAGGGAAAACAGTACCTTTTCCAACCCAGCCAAGCGCTGGAAGGGACAGATGGCTGACCTCACTCTTACCACAACTCAAGTAAACTGACCTCTCAGACACTCCCATGTTCCCTTAGCCTGAGTGGATTTTTCTTTTGTGTTTTGGCAGGGCTTTGCTACACAGCCTAGGTTGGGCTTGTACTCATCATTCTCCCATGTCAGTCCTAAGTGTGGCGGTTACCGATGTGGGCCACCGTGCCTGGCCTAAGTCCCTATCTTTGAAGGAAGCCAGGAACCCCAACCTGAGAGCCAGCAAGGAGCACCACCTTCCGACATTTTCTAGCCCTGGTAAACTGTCTCTGCCCCCATCTACTCGCTCTATGTCTCTGGAGGCTTCAGCAGACAGAGAGGGAGCCAAGGCAATCTTGAGGTCTCAGGGGGAGGAAAACCCCAAAGAAACTGAAGCAGGAAGCCAGCACAGGGCCAGTGTGTAACCGGAGGCCGCAGGCCAGCACAGCTGCCCCAGAAAATCACAGGTAAGTGAGTGTCCAGGCTCATGGCAGTGAGGACTGCTTTGGAAGGCTTGGGATGGAGGCCAGCGTTTCGGTGTCTTCCTAAAGCAGGGCTTGCCTCAGCTCTCACCTCCCGCTGTGGCACCAAGGAAGGCCCTCTCATGCAAGCACCCCTCTCTACTCAGTCTGGGGGGCGGGGTCATAAGGCAATGAGCTCAGTAAACGCTTAGACTTCGGAGAAATGAAGGCCCTGGCCTCAGAAGTCCTCCCTTCAGGTTGAAGAGCAACAAAAAGCCCAGCCCCCTCAACTATGACAGGCAACCTGAACCTCTGAAAAAAAGGCCTTAAAAACATCACGTTTGCTCTCCCCTCAGTCCCACACAATGTCCCTAAAGAGGCCACTGCTTTGGGCACTGGGTGTCGCTGGCCCATGCTTGGGATGCAGGGGTGCAAGGGCTCAGACTTGGAGGCTTGAGCTGTTTAGTTACAGCCTATTCCAAAGAGCTGAGGGGTGAATCCAGGCCTGGTGGTACACCTGCAAGCTCAGCACCTGCGGCAGCAACAATGCTTGGAATTCCAGCCCAGCCAGGCCTACACAACAAGATCCTGTATCAAGAAACAAAACATAGCCAAAAACGGCTCCGGCTGAAGCCTACTGGTAGGGAGAGCACTTGCCCAGGCACATGTGAGGCCCAGGGTCCAATCCTAAGCACCACAGAACAGAAGCCAAAACAAACCAAAGAGAGCAATCCTATGGAACCCTAGGGGGCTTCAGTCAAAGCCACGTGCAGCAAGCTAGGTTTTCCACATGAGCATGTCCTGGGCAACAGGAGATGGAAGGCACACACTCAACATCAACACCGCTCCACTCCATTAGAACAGACCTGAGAATCAAGAGCACCTCATTCCCTCAGGGCTCAGACCAGAGCCTAAAGAAATACCAGCAGTCACAGCCAAGTAAGGAAGCCCCTCCTGTCACTGAGTGGAGGTGAAGAAATGGAGGTCTCAAGGCTCCCCGGGCTTTGGGGATAAACATCCTTACCTGCCAGCTTCAAACGCCAGTCCTCCACTGAGACCCAAACTACATTCCGAGTCAGACCCGCTCTCAGTGTGTTTTCCAAAGCCGTTAGTAACGCCTGCCAAGGACACACAGCATGAGGCCGGAGTGAAGAAGCCCCCCCCCACACTTCCCTGTCTCAGGGGACTGGAGTGGGTGGGTGGTTTCCCTCCCCTGTAAGGAGCGCATTTTAGGGGGCATAAAAAAAGATGAAGTCAAAAAAAAAAAAAAAAAAAAGATGAAGTCAGCACACACTTGACCACACTGAGGAAAAAGAAAAGGCTTCTCTACCCAGGCAGGCTCACAAGCCCCTCAATTATCAGGGAGTTCCCTCCCCAAGCTCTGGAGAAGCCACCTGCCTCCCCTCTTCTGATAAGCACTCCTAAGCCCTCCCATCCCAGCTGGCAACAGTGGCTTCCTTCTTCAGAAAAGATGGCAGGAGAAGCTAAGACAGGGTAAGGCTCAGTGTCAGCCACACCCAGTGCTGTCTCCAAGAGCTGGTGAGCTGAAGAGGGCAGACTTTGGGGACTATGGCAGTCCAGAGCATAGCTGAATGGAGCATTAGAACCCCACCCTCCCCACCCCGTGAAGTGGAGGAAGCTGTTTGGTGGGAGCCTGGTTGGGGCAGCGAGGGCGGTTTCATCCTGGGCTCACCTTGCTGCGAAGGCTTCCTTTTCCCTGTCTACTGATTTCCTGCCTCCAGAGTCCTACAGCTCTGACCACTGAACCAAGTCTTAACCAAGTCTTAACAGTGGACCAGAGACACTGTGAGGCCAGCCACACGTGCCTGAGCCAGAATGTGTGTTTCCTATCCTGGCCCTTCCTCTAAGATGATGACCTCAAAGGGAGTCAAGAGCTCAACTGTGCCTTCCCAGCAAAAGGTCAGCGCCTGCTTTCTGAGCTCCAACTAAGGCGCCTTTGCTGCTCTGAGGACATGAAAGCGCGCGCTTCTCTGTCCTTCTGGAATCTCTGTCCCCTAAACACAAACAGCTCAGACCTTCAACTCCTTCGCTCTCTGATCTTTACTCCAATGTCCCCTTCCCTGGCCACTTGTCACACCTCCCGGCACTATGCCCTCTTCTCTGACGGTTTACTCTGTGTTTTACGACTGTCTCCAAAGCTTCTAGTACAAGAAACCTCATTTGCCTTTGGTCTATCTCTCCCTTAAGAGAGATTCTCATGGCTTGTTCAGTAATTTTCCTCCAGTGCCCAAGACAGTGTCTGATAAAAATATCTTGAGCAAACTGAAGGTAGAAACATTAAGTCCCCTTCCCTCGAGGCCTGAGAAAGCCCAGGATATAATCTGGCCCTTTGAAAACACCTACTCCAAGCCTGTTTCTTTCCTCACAGGGGCCACTACAGATGGCTGACAGGGGACGGTGGCCTCTGGCAAGGCAAAGCAGCAAAGCCGATGGGAACTAGCAAAAGAAGTCACAGGCAGCGTCACCTGTCTCTTCCTCCCCTTCGCTGTCACTGCAGCTCCTGCTCCTTGGCCGCTTCCTGGAGTAGTGCTCGTCCTCCGCGCTGGCTGCAGAGGCAGGGGAGTCGGCCAAGCCCAGGTCCTCGCCGTTCTCCGGGCTCCCGTCTGGAGTCCTCCGTAGCTTAGCTCCATTCTCAGCCTTCTTGAAGAGGATGGCTGCAGGGCGGCCTGCACTGCTGAGAGGGGTGCCAGGGGGGCTGTCAGGGTTTGTGAGAGACAGTCTATCGATGCCATTGTCACTAAGCAAGCACTGCAGGGGCTCGCTCCCCAGCTGCAGGGCTGGCGTTTCTGAGAGCTCATCATCTTCCACCTTGCGGGACTTTGGGAAGCGGACTGCTGGTTTGCTGTCACTGATGGGTTTCAGGGTGGGGGGATCTGGAGGAGAGTCCTGTTCGGACAAGGAAGGTGCAGGCCCAGTGGGTTCCAGGGTTGGTGGGGCGGGCAATTTGGAATCATCTGTTAGAGAAAAAGAGAACCTGCTTGAACATTCTAGAAACGGTCTGCTCCTATGAGCCAGATACAGACTCTGATAAGCAAGAGCCAAAAGCACGGGCTGTTCCATGGCTTTGACGCCTCGTAGGCCTTAAATCTGAGCGAAAACTTAATAGCTTTTTTTTTTCCTTTTGGTTTTTTCGTGACAGGGTTTCTCTATGTAGCCTTGGCTGTCCTGGACTCGCTTTGTAGATCAGGCTGGCCTCGAACTCACCACCTGCCACCTCTCTAAGTGCTGGGATTACAGGCGCGTGCCACCACACCGGCTTACTTAATAGTTCTTAATCCTTGCTGTGTGCTGTGACCCTTTAATGCAGTTCATGTTATAGTGATTCCCAACCATTAAATTATTTTTGTTACTTCATAATTTTAATTTTGCTACTGTTATGGATCATAATGTAAATATCTTTGGAGATAGAGGTTTGCCAAAGGGGCAGCAACTCACAGGTTGAGACCCACTGAACCAGGAAGTTCTGTGAGAATTCTAAGCCTAGGATACAGTCCAGACCAAACGAAGGCAGATCACCGAGAGACGATGGATGTATTGCACAGAGCTTATAAGGTAAGCCTCACAATGTGTGTTGCAAATGTCACTCAGGCCTTAGAAAGCCACCTGTGCAGTCACTAATTAGGTGAGGTTTCAGCTTGCCAGACTGGAGGATTCCGTTTCTCACAGGATGTCAGTGTTTTCTCTTTCTCACCTGTCCTGGGTTCTGTCTTGTGAGGGCACGCGGCAGGCAGAAAGTGATTGCAGACATAGGGAACCCAGGCCAAGCACATTAAGTCAGCAGCTCGCAAACAAGTGTGCTCCACTTGACACTTCACAAGCCGCAGCCCAGATCTCCATAGGGACCTCTGCGACTTGATCGTGAGGACCCTCTGGGCAATGCTGGGCAACAGGTCCACTGAGCACGACCCTGCCCTGCCACAGGCAAGGAGTGTGACTCAAGTGACACACTGACTGCCATCTCAGAGTATGAAGAGACACAATGGTCACGTGGCCTTCTGATGTCATGCGGCTTCTCTAGCATGCCTCTGATCTACGATAAAACAGGCCAGTATCTGCAATTTCAGCCTTACAAAACCCATGTTTAAACTAGGTGAGTGAGCAGGGCGTGGTGGTGCACGCCTTTAATCCCAGCACTCAGGAGGCAGAGGCAGGTGGATCGCTGTGAGTTCGAGGCCAGCCTGGTCTACAGAGTGAGTCCAGGACAGCCAAGGCTACACAGGGAAACCCTGTCTCGAAAAACCAAAAAAAAAAAAAAAAAAAAAAAGGACGAGGAGACACGGGAAGCGGCTCAGCTCATGAAGGGCACCTGGGTTCTGAGACCCGCCTCCTCAGTCAGTAGGGAGGGGGTGCTCAAAAAGCTTCCCAGGCATCTCTAATAAACCGTTGGCTGTCAATGCTGCTTCCACTTGAGAAGCCACCTGCTTAAATCAGTGAGGCCTTTTCCTGGGATGGGCCTACAGCCTTGGCCAGCTGGGATTCAAACCAAGAGTCCGTGCCACAAGAAGGGGCTCACTTCTCTGCGTGTCCTCCCACATGCAGTGTAAGCTGCTCTCGGAGCTTCTCCACAGAGCAGCAGAGTAAGCTGACTTAGCCGGGCATGCCATGCAGCTGTATCAGCTGCAAAGCCGCCTAGAACGAAGCTCCTGGGCTCCAGCACCCTATTTCTCCGAACCTCTCACAGTCCTGCAACTGGCCACGCTGGACCGTCTGGGTCCCCTGGGAACACAGACAATACAAGAGCCAATGTCTACTCTGACAAATCCATTTCGTTTTCTACTGATTGCAAAATATTTGTAAAAGCATCTCAATTGTTATGAGGAGAGACCCCAGGGGCTTTGCTAACCTGCAAAGTCAGATGGACACGCAGGGAAAGATACTCTCAAGCTATTTTAGCCCGTTACTCCTCCTGGCTCCCTACCCGCCCTGGCAGCCTGCCTGCCAGTCTGTGGTCTCTCACCTCGGTCCCTGTCGTCCTCTGGCTCCTCGTGCAAGGCCTGCCCCAGCACAATTGCATCCCCGCGAGGTCCTGCTGGCAGCTCCCCATTGGGCACGGTCTTGTTCAGTGACAGCAGCTGTGCTGGCGGCGGCGGTGGCTGTGCTAGCTTTTGCCGAAGAGCATTGATCTCCCTGCGCAGCATGCGGACACGACGGGTGCGGGCCCCGCTGGACCGCATGGCGCTCACCAGGTCCAGTTTCTCCAACAGCTCCTTCAGCTGCACTTCCGGGGACAGATGGGCCCGGTTCTCTGGGATGAGGATGTTGTCCACTGCCAGGGAGAAGAGAGGACAGAAGAGGCTGAAGGACCTGCCCAGCACATGGCCAGTGACTTCCAGCAGGGTCAGCATGGGAGAGATGGGGATGTGGGACACGTCTGTAGGAAGCGAGTCACAGACGGGGCTGTGGCCACCCAGCAGGCATGCAGTGGCTTAGCAACCCTGGCCTGAGCGACTGTGGTGCTCAGAAGTATTCTGCTGTCTGGTCCTCCCATCCCATGCTCTTGGGCTACAGAGCAGGGACCACAGGAGACTCCTGAAGAGGCTTTAGCCTTACAAACACACAGCTCCCCCTTTCCTGCACCAGTTTACCCCTCAGAGTTCCTCCAGCTACTCACACCCTCGGTTCCCAGCCGCGGCTTCGCACCTCTGAGGCCCACCCGAGTCCTGGCCTTTCGGGGCCCCGTTCTTGTGCCCCTCTTCCTGATGCTTCTCCTCCCTACCCATCCAGGCTTCTCACCGTCCTCCCAGGAGAATCGGTAAAAGTCTTCCAATTTGGGTGATTCGGGCAAGTGGGTGCCCCTCTCAGGATCATAGCCGATGCTCTCCGCCTGCCGCCGGGCATGCCGCAGGATGGCCCCTCCCAGGTCCCGTAGGCGGACAGCTGCTCGGTGGAAAATTGTGTCTTTAGCATTATACTTCATGCAGTTGGTAACTATAAGGTTAAAGTCCTCCTCAAACTCCTCCAAGGTGTGGTACAGGTGAGATTCCAGCTTCCGCCTCATAGTAGAAAAATCCATTGGCTTGGATATGAATTCCAGGTAATCTGGAACCTAAACATATAAAACCTGTAGAATGACAATAACCACTGACGAGCCACACAGGCACACCCTGCACTGCTGCTCCCGGCCCCAGCTCTGCTGTGGCCACGGCTGGCTCACCGAGAGCCTCGGGGCCTGGTCCACCCAGACCGACAGCAAGTCTGCTCGCCTGCCCGACAGCACCCCACCCTCAGTTCTGGATGGCCTGTGGCCCAGCCCCTTCCTTGGCCTACTCCGCGGCTGTTTCCAGGGCAGGCTCGCTACGTGGAGGGGTGACTTGCCTCACTCAGGTTGACGGGCTCGGCAAAGATGTGCGCAGGGTCCTTCTCCTGCAGCAGGTCCAGAGTCGTCCTCAGCAGAACGGTGAACGGCATCAGCTCCAGCTCCATGGCAGCCTGCTGCACTTTGACCTGGAAAGAGGGCAGGCGTGATCACAGTGCCTCCACAAAGAGGCACTCCATCTCTTTAACCTGACTGTCATCAATCCTGTGGAACAAATCTTCACAAGGAATGAGGCTGACCACCGCCACCCCGAGGAAGACACAAACAGTGCTGACTTCATGTGGGCTTCACCCATACAAGGGACTAAGGCAAGCTCTCCCACATGCTTGCTCACCCATCTGCTCTTCCATCAAGGCACACGGCACTACGGAGCCTACTCACTAGCCTGCAGCCGTGCCCTTACTTTCCAGCCTCCAGAACTGGAAGCCACAGCAACTCAGTCTGTGATCATCTACGAGAGCGGCAGAGAACAGACTAGAACAAACAGCTACTTAAAAAATGTTTCTAAGCCAGGAGCAGTGACGTACACCTTTAATCTCAGCACTCCTCGAGGCAGAGGGCAGAGGCAGGCAGATCTCTGTGAGTTTGAGTCCAGGAAAGCCAGGGCTACACAGAGAGACCCTGTCTTGAAAAACCAAAAACCAAAAAATGAAAGAAAAAAAGGGGGAAAAAGTTTTCTACAAATCAAGAACCATAACAAGACTTATAGAAGTAATAATTATTAATTATAACAACTAGCACTTTTGCCGGTGTGGTGGTGCACACCTTTAACCCCAGCACTCAGGAGGCAGAGGCAGGTGGATCACTGTGAGTTCAAGGCCAGCCTGGTCTACAAAGTGAGTCCAGGACAGTGAAGGCTAACACAGAGAGACCCTGTCTCTAAAAACAACAAAAAAAACAAAAACAACCAAAAACCAATTAGCACTTTTATGGTCCCATACTAGGTCTCAAGTAATGACCTAGGCATTTTTATTTTCAGTTGTGTGTATACATGTGTTGGGAGGTGTCTAAGCATTTTATGTAACATTATAGTGAGTATGCAAGGTATCTACAGAGAGACATTTCACAACAAGGAAGTGGAGACAGAGAGCTCCAGGTCCCATAGCTAACGAGCAGTTAGCAGAGGGCTCCAGTCAGCACCCACAGAGTACGCCTGCCACGAGGTCGCACTGCTCTTCTGTTGGTGATGCAGCAACTGCAGCAGAGATTGATGCCCTCGCCTTACAAATATGGCACATGGAGTTTGGTGACAACATGACTGAGTTACCACAGGTTATCTGGTTGGGAAGCAAACTGAGAAAGCCTTTGAAGCCGGGCCTTACACCAAGCACCCCGAATGTGAGCAGATGTGTGAGCGCCAAGAGCTCTCACTGACAGCATCTGTGTGGGCCCAGGGTGACCAGGGAGCCCAGGCTCGCCCCTCAGGCACCACCTACACAGTTACAGTAGAGCCCTGTACAGTGTTATCTTTTATGAGTGCTCTGACATGAAACACCACAAAGCCGTGAGTGAAACAGATGAGCTCCTGCCTCTTGTCCACATCAACATAAACCTGCCTAGCTACCATGAGCCAGGGCCGCCTCCTCCGCTCAGTTCTCTGAACTAGAGGCAGGAAGACCGTCTATGCTACAGGACCAAGCCTGGTTACAAATTACAGTCTGAGCTGTGGAGATCTTGAGATATCCCCCCAGGCACTCATGCTCAACACACTGAGAGCTGCTCAGACATGGAGGACTCAAGCTGTTGACCTAGAAGAATAGGGCTTGTGCTTACACTGACTGAAAGGGGAAGACAGCTTTAACCCACGCCTGGAAAGCATTCGAGTAGTAGCTGCTATTCTTGGATTAGAGAGAAGAGTTTGGGCTTGTCATCTGTTCAATTAATAATATTTGCTGTGTGCCATGTTCGGAGCGCACCAGCAGACACTCCAGCAGGACAGAGTATCAGCACCACCGTTAATAACAACAGTGACCACCACCTCTCCACCCTGACTATGTGCCAGGCCTGTCCTCAACTTTCTTTTTTAATGATTTTTTTAAAAATGTGCACTGCTGGTCTACCTGCATACATGTCTGTGTGAGGGCATCAAATCCCTTGGAAATGGACTTACAGACAGTTGTGAGTGCTGGCTGGGTGTTGGGAATTGAACTCAGGACCTCCAGAAGAGCAGCCACTACTCTTAACCGCTGAGCCATCTCTCCAGCCCCACTATTCCCAACCTTTACAAACATGAATTAATCCATCTTATAATGTCAGCTCTGCCGTTATCTCTATACTAAAGAGAAGGCAGGTATTCAGGTTCCACAGTTTAATGCTATAGACACAGGAAGTAACAGGGCTAGGCTGGAGACCTGCTCTAGCAATAACATAGGTCAACCCTCTTAACCACGTGCTACGCCACGCCTTCTCAGCCCTGTGGTCGGGGACCTTGAATGTTCTTGAACTGAGAACAGTTTGAGTGACTGCAAGCCCACAACTGCGTAAGGCCCAGGGAGACCCTCAGATTGTCATCTGGCAAGGTCACGTGATGGCCCCAGAAGCTTGTCGAAACATCCAGGTCAGTCTCCCCCCAAAACACATCCAAGCCAGAAACTCCAGTCATGGGCTCAGCTTGTGGGACTACGTGAAGCACAGAGGTGGGCGGCAGTGTCTCCCCCTCCCCTAACACCAAGCGAGCAGAGCATGGCGGAGAAGGCCGCCAGCCCTCACACCGTCAGCTCACCTGCTCGCGCTTCAGCTTTTCCCTCTTGCGGATGAGCTCGATGAGCAGCCGCGCCCGCTCTAGGTCGTGCCTCAGTTTCTGCCAGTACTTCAGCTCCTCCTTCACCGCGCTGGTCTTCTCATCCTGCTCCCGCTGGACAAGGCAAGCACACGGGGGCTGTGGCCTCCTCCACTGGGAACCCTGCCCTCCAGCTCCCCTCCACCACCCCCCATGGCCTTTCTTCCAAGCTCCTTAAGCGATGCTCAGGAGCACACAGGGAAGAGTCACGTCAGATGGCTTCCCGGCCCCAGGGACGCCGCTGCCGGCTATGGCCCTCCGAGCTGGGGAAAACTAGTCCGACTGGGGGTGGAAATTAGTGCACCCCAGAGCTTTTTGCCTTGGCTAGAAAACAGAGTGAAGTTGTACTCGTGGTAGCTCGTGGTTTAGAAATATTTTGGTAAAACAGTGAGAATCAGTGAATCCTGGGCTGGAGAAATGTTCAGTGCTCCAGAGTGGGTGGTGCTCTCTAGTCAACAGGAGAATCCGTCTCTAGTCTCTACAGGCACCTGCACTCCTGTAAACACACGCACACACGCATGTATGCACGCACACACTTAAAAAATTTTTTAAAATGGATTTAAAAAAAAAAAAACAAGCCAAGCATGGTAGCACGGACCTGTAATCCCAGCACTTGGGAGACAGAGACAGGGGGATCTCTGTGAGTTCGAGGCCAACCTGGTCTACGAAACAAGTCGAGGACAGCCCAGGGCTGCACAGAAAAACCCTGTCTCAGGGAAAAAAAAAAAAAAAAATCAGAGAATCCTGTTCTGGAAGAGGTCACTGTTGCTGAGGGAAGGAGCACCCTCCTCTGGCCTCTGAGGTACATGTTCTCAGGTGTGTACAGTCTCACACACTCACACACACACACACACACACACACACACACACACACAGAGAACAAGAAGAGATCAGCACAGGGTACAGTTGAGGGTGTGTGTGGGGGGAAAAGGTTGTAAAGGATGTCATGGAGCTCTGTGGACACAGTGATCCACACTGTCAAATGTAGGACAATGTGAGGTGACAATCTGAGGGAAGACTTGCTGGGAAGAGCTTGCTGATGCTGCAGAGACTTCAGGGAAGCAGAGGTCCAAGAGTTCAGACTCAGAGACTGAGAAGCTGGTGACTCCGGAACTTAAGAGATGACATGCAGACAGGACCCAGCGGCCGGGCCACGTGAAGCTTGTGCTTCTCCGCAGCGGTGAGGGGACCCAGGGACGGGTGGGAGGAGCAGGCGGGAGGGAAGGACGGGTGATCTGGACAACAGGAAGGCAGCTAGGAGCAGGAACCCCCTGCAGTGACTGCATAGGCTGCAAACTGCAGGTCAGACCATCAATTGTATATTTACTATGCAATGTTTGAGGGCAAAGGGCAGCTGCTCTTGGTTTACGGTTGGGCCGCTCTGCTCTCGTCCAGCCCATCCCTTCTGTGACATCACTGGGCTGGCTCTTCCCTGTCTTGGAGTTTATCCTCAAGTCCAGCCTTGTAGTGACACATTTTTAAAAAATTTCTATTAGCCTCAAAGAGTCTAAACTTTTAACAGACTCTATAGCTCAGTTAATATGCTTTGATATAATTTAAGACCATGGGCTGGATCTGCTGCCCTACTGTGTGCTCAGCCTATTTAAGTTTAACTGCCTTTTGGAAACTAGTGTAATCAGCCCTGCTGACCTTGGGTTTCCTGTGCAATTATCTTTACCACCTTAGCAAAGCGTTCATCTTGTTACGTTCTCTCCCGTGTCTCTGGCCCAACCTAGTGTGTGTGCATGTCTGTGTTGTGATAGTTACTTGGTGAAAGCACTCAACAGGTTAGAAGCGACCTTAAAACAAATGTCCACCATAAAATTTTAAAACAGCATGTTTGTTAAGGTCTGTTTGCAGTATTGAGTGTTTCTGGGTCAGGTTAAAAATGACTTCTTCCTTGTAAAACTGTCAACAGTGTCTGTAAGGAACCCCTCGTTCGGGC
This sequence comes from Acomys russatus, assembly GCF_903995435.1. Taxonomy (NCBI): domain Eukaryota; kingdom Metazoa; phylum Chordata; class Mammalia; order Rodentia; family Muridae; genus Acomys; species Acomys russatus. Next base: position 58,428,988 of record NC_067147.1, read on the forward strand.
CGGAGAGATGGGGCAGCACTTAAGAGTGCTGGCTGCGGCCGGCAGTGGCTCACGCCTTTAATCCTAGCACTTGAGAGGCAGAGGCAGATGGCTCTATCTCTTCGAGTTGGAGGCCAGCCTGGTCTACAAAGTGAGCCGAAGACAGGCTACACAGAGAGACTCTGTCTCGAAAAAACAAACAAACAAACAAAAAACAAAAAGTACTGGCTGCTCTTGCAGAGGACCAGGGTTCAGTTCCCAGCCACCACATGGTAGCTAACGACCATTTGTAACTGCAGTTCCAGCCCATCCAACGCCCTCCTCTGGCCTCTGTGCCTACCTGCTCAGCGTTTCTCTGTGACTGTAAGTGGGGGTGCAGGCGCCTGATGAGGGGGACCCCGTTGCGAGCCTGCCGTTTCAGTAGCCAGTAGTTGTGGAGCCGCTGCATGAACTGGCTTTTCCTCTGAAAGGAGAGACCACTACAGATCTTGTTCAACCTTGAGTAAAGGCACAGGGGGGAGAGACGGGTCAGTGGGAAGCTCAGGCAACACACAGCAGGGCACCCCACTCAGCTCTCAGTTCACTTCTGAACCTGGGAGAGGAACACAGAAAAGGTGACCAAATGCCTTGCCTGGGGGGTGGGGGTGGGGGTTGAGGAAAGACAGCAGTTAGGCAGCTCAGACTGAGCAGTGTGTTTCACCTGCTTTTCTGGCTTGCCTTGCAGTCCTGATCCTCCAAAGGAGCCCTGTCACAGAAGCCCTACTGCCTGCTGTGAGGTGCTTTCAGTCCAGGTCCTGAGAACCAGGCCCTTGCTCCTGACCCACAGCATCCTCTTGGTAAAGGCAGCAGAAAGGAAACAAGACTTTGAGTAAGCCTTGTGCTGTGTGGCCAGTTTCCTGTCTCTTGTGGCTGAGGATCTCAGCAAACTCTGAGGTAGCCACAACCAAGCTCAAACAAAGTAGGCCAGGCCACTGCTTTCTGCACCCAGATGCAACCCTCTGGGAAACCTGACCTGAGGGGGCATGTGTGGGAGAGGTGGGGTCTCATGCTACCCAGGCTGGCCTGGTACTTAGGATCCTCCTGCCTCAGCCTCCCAAGTAACTGTCATCGTACCCAGCTGACCTCTGGTTTAAAACCTCTTAGCATCCTAAAAAATGCCTAATTTTGAGCCAAAGGGGAAAAGGAGAAAAACAAAAACAAAAACACAAAAAGCCCCAAAACAACGACAAAAATCTAACATGTAAGAGGATAGGATAGAAGCTCTAAGATTGAAACCAACAAAGCCGGCTTAAGATCTGGGTTTACCAGCCGGGCGTGGTGGCGCACACCTTTAATCCCAGCACTCCGGAGGCAGAGGCAGGTGGATCCTTGTGAGTTCGAGGCCAGCCTGGTCTACAAAGTGAGTCTAGGATGGCCAAGGATACAGAGAGAAACCCTGTCTCGAAAAACCAAAAAAAAAAAAAAAAAAAGATCTGGGTTTACGCCAGGTGGTGGTGGCGCACACCTTTAGTCCCAGCACTTGGGAGGCAGAGGCAGGTGGATCTCCATGAGTTCGAGGCCAGCCTGGTCTACAGAGAGTTCCAGGACAGCCAGAGTTGTTACACAGAGAAATCCTGTCTCGAAAAACGGGGAAAAAAAAAAAGATCTGGGTTTACACAGTAACACTTATGGGGGGGAGGGGGACAGGAAAGGATCTCACGGACACCTTCAAGAAGAGCAGCCCTGTCCCCACATCGCATAGTATGGACAGGCTCCTGAGGAGCACACAGGCTGCGGAGACCGCAGCTCCGATGGCAGCCCTGGGGAGGGACCCCCCTCCATGAGCTCTTCACTATGACAATCCGCACCCAAGGTGGGCAGGGCCCAGTGCACCTGCGCTTTCCTCTGCCTTATCTCCTCACCCCACTCCACAGGAGGAGAGCAAGTGTAGCTAATCGAGGTGGGGGGCGGGCACTGCCAGCCACACCTTCTCCATCTCCACTCAGCTGCTCCTGCCCCAAAGCCAAGCTTAAGCTTATCTAGGCCTTTCCCCAGAGGACAGATCCCCACCAGCACCCATGCCAAGCACACCTGCCCACCTGCAGGCCAGCCCCCTCCTTCTGCCTCCTGGCCATGGTGGGGTCAACAGCGTTTGTGCAGGTAGGGGAGGGGTAACAACCACGCAGCCGCAGCAGCAGCAGCAGAGCCACCATTTATTGAGCGCTTACTACCTGCCAGGTGCTGTGCTAAGTATTTGACTCCGGCTGCCTCCTTTACTTTCCAGGAGGCTACCTGGTGAGTTTGCTCACAAACCCAGGCTTGAAGCAGTGAAGCAACTTACCAAAGGTCACAAGGGAATCAGCTGGTGTGTTTGCTCTTAGTCATCTCAAACAGTGGCTGTGACAACCAAAAGCTAGCCCCGGGGCACAGCCACCCTACCAACGGGTAGTAAACACTGACCCAGTTACCTCAAGAGGTAGACCAGCTGTGTCTAGAAGACACACAGAGCTGCAGAAGTTCTGTCCTGATCTTGTTCTGGTACCTTCCCGGCGGCGTGGCAAGTCTGGCTACCTGTTCCCTTCCTAGGACGGATTTCCTACAACCAGCCAGTACTTCTTCATCCCTAACCTTTCTCATCAGGACTCAGGCAGAAGACAGCCTAGCACTCACAGTCCAGAATCTGCCGCTTTCCACCTGGCCCCACGCCTTAGACAGGATGTGGCGTGTAGTAAGTGCTCAATAAACACCTCGCTGAATAAAGAAAGGATGAACAACTTTACCTCCGCGGCTGTGGTCTCTTCATCTGGGAATGTGGGAGAAGGTGCAAGGACGGCATTAGATGAATACTCCAAGGTCCCCTCTTTCTCTAAAGCTGTAGACCTTTTCTTTTCTTTTCTTGGGGGTGGGGAGGTAGGGGGTGGGGGTTTAGGGTGCAGGCAAGGTCTCACCATGCAGCCCTCACTGGCCTGTAGACCAGGATAGACTTGAACTGGGGGTTAAAAGTATGTACCACCACACCCAGCTACTACTGTATATTTCTTAAAGGTATTGGCCCTGAGGTGGGGTCTTCTGGGATGTCTTCCTTGCTAAGCTCCCTGGGCTCCAGTGGCCCCAGCTACTGCACTGACCCCCCACCCCACATACATCCCTCATGAATAAGAAGTCCAGGATCTTTCCCCGGGACAGAGTTTTCTGGAAGGCAGGTGTTAAGGCCTTAGCACAGGCTCCCCATTTGGAATTGGTTTTGGGGGAGCCTGTGTGACAGTCCTTGAGGTTGTCGCAAAGATGAGGCAATGCGAAGGGCACGACCTGCACATACAAAGCCCAGAGATGATAACCATCCAAAAGCACATGGATTAACTGACAGTGAAAAATCAGCCTGTTCACAATGCCATTTAGTGCCACAGTGGTTTGACACACTGTCACCTGTGTTCACAAGCAACTTAAGCCATTTATGTCAATCTGAACCAAAGGTGACACACTACTCTGAGGGCACGGGCAAAACCACAAGGCGGGCCCGAGTTCCAGAGGACAAGCTTAGATTTGGGAGCACCGAGGAGTTGAGACATCTATCAGCCATATTTGGGGAAGAGCTCGCCAAGGTGAAGAACAAACCGAGGATTCCTCAAGAGCCCTTCTGAGGAGCCTCACCTGTAAGAGGGTATCTGCGGGACTGTGACCACAGGCACAGCGATGGAGAGTGTCTCTCGGCCAGCTTCCTCTGGCTCCTTCTTGATCTTCTGCTTTGAGCCCGTCTTATTCTTCTTGGACACCACCTTGAGGGGGCTGCCCGCTCTACCGTGGCCTTCCTGGCCCTCCTCCACGGCTTCTTCCTCTTCCTCCTCCCTGCCGCCCTCTTTCAGCCCATCCTCATCCCCAGCTCCACTGAGGCTCCCGGGTGAGTCGCCCTTTCTCCTGGCAGTGGGGACACTTGGCGAGTGGGCCTCACAATAGGCAGTCTTGCGCACAGTAAAGATGGTGCCGTTGAGGCTGGTTTCTCTCATGGGTTCAATCTTCATGAAGAGCCCGGCTCGCTGTGCGCACGTCACGTGGAAGGCGGTGTAGCAGTTCACTTTATGGCACTGGATGGCTGCACCCAACCCTTTCTGCTTGCAGATGTAGCAGGTCAGTTTCCAGCGGGCTGGCGGGATGTTATCAATGCCCTCGATAGGCTCCAGGAACACGGTGTTGGCGAAGCAGACTTCAGGGATCCAGATGGCACAGACGACGTGGGCCCAGTGGCCGTCACTGGTCTGTTTGAAGGCCCCACCTTTGTTGGGGCATAGGACACAATCCACGGGCCGAGACGGAGACTGCAAGCAGCAGCGGCATAGCCACTGGCCCTCTGGGATATAGGGAACACCGTAGCACTCCTGGTGCACAGCCAAGTTACAGATGTCACAGAAAAGAATGACGTTGCTATTGTGGCACTCGTCATCCAGGCACACGCAGCAGAAGGCATCTTCGTCAATCAGCGACTGCTGAGCCCCACTGCTGCGGCTCTCCAGGTAGGACTCCTTCTCCAGGCGGTCCATCAGCAGCTCGAAGGTGTCTGCCGACACTGAGCTGTACCCGTCTGCTCGGCGCCTCGCGTTTATCATGTCCAGCCAGGCCAGGTCCTCCTCGTCCATGTCATACTCTACCTCGGCATCCAGGTCCTCAGGAGGCTTCTCGATGTAGCGGTAGTAAGCCGCGGGCAGGGGGGGCGCCTCCAGCTGGCTGCCTGTGTCCAGCACACGGAAGCTGGGCTGTGGGAGGTGGAAGGAGGCGCCGGGCGCATGCTTGGAACAGGACTCCTTCTTCTTGCCCTTGGAAGAGGGCTTCTTGGACTTGGCGGGGAGCTGGGGCTGCTCGCTGTTCTCCTTGTTACTGTTGCACTCGGTGATGTCCTGGGCGGTCAGCTCGTCTTCAGTGATGATCTTGAGCGGGTCGTAAATGCTGATACGGTGCAGGCGGCCATCGATGTCGACCTCGACGATCCTCTGCGCTTGGGCATACGTCAAGGTCTCTCGTGTGGGCGAGCACTTAACTCTGTACGGGGACGGGGATCTCCGGCCCTCGGCATTCGGCCGTGACTTTCGGCGAGGCTTCCGCATGGCAGCTAGAAACCCCGAAGACAAACCTAAGGAGAGATGGCCGCAGAAGTAAGAACTGGATAGTTGCTGATACCTGCACCGTTCACCCTTCAGTCTGACCAAGTAGACGCCAAGAGATCTGGCCTGTTTCCTCGGTCTAAACAAAAGCCCTTTAAAGCAGTGGTCCTAGCCGTCACACCTGGGATCCCAGTACTCAGAGAGGCAGAGGCAGGAGGCTCTCTTGTGAGTTCGTAGGTGCTAGGTGACTGAAATTAAATATTTCTCTGCATGTGTGTGTGTGTGTGTGTGTGTGTGTGTATGCCTGTGCGTCTGCCCACTCAAGCACATGTGGAAGCCAGGAGCTGAAGTTAGGTGTCTTCCTCAATCAGGCCTCACCTCACTTTCTGACATACAAATCTATCGCTGAATCTGAAGTCTGGGGTTTCAGTTAGGTTTGGCTGGTCGGCGAGCACCCGGGAACCACCTCTTTCTGTACCCCAACATCGGAGGAGGGTTAGACCCACCTTACACTTGATTTTTAGGTGGTTTCTATGAATCAAACACAGATCCTTCAAGCTTACACAGTAAGCTGTTTACCCACTGAGCCATCTCCCCAGCCCTGAAATTAAACTTAATCCCTGTCATCACTGAGCCCTGTCAGGGTCAGAAATGTAGACTGATCTTTATGGGCCAAAATGAGATCTAACACTAACAAAACATGCGATGCCATGAAACAGGTGGTTATGGGAAAGATGATGGTTATGGATTCAGAAAAGAAGATCCAAGTCAGAAGGATTCTCGAGCTCAAAGCCAGCAACAAAGCAGGACACGCTGTTCACTTGTGTGTTTGTACATATGAGGCAGGGCTGCCCTAGTGCTCAGTATGCAGGGTACTGTGCCCAGCTAAGACCATGGTTTTTTGTTTGTTTTTTAAAAGGGAGGCAAAGAGAATAATGGTGATCGTGAGAATTATCATCCACTTTCAAGCTTTATAAACTAAGGAGGAGGATGATCCCATCAGCGGGTCAGACCATCGCCAGTCCAGTGCTAGGCTGAATGGCACATGCCTTTGATCCTAGCCCTTGGGAGGTGGAGGTAGGTGGGTGGACCTCAGTGACATGGAGGCCAGGTTGGCCTACACAAGGAGTTCCAGGCCAATCAAGGCTACATAATGACAACCTATAAATAATAAATAAATAAGTAAGATTACAGGTCTAAATAGAAACCCTATCTCAGGGTTGGGCGACATGGTGCACGCCTGTAATCCCAGCACTCGGGAGGCAGAGGCTGGTGGCGGATGGATCTCTGTGAGTTCGAGGACAGCCTGGTCTACAAAGAGAGTTCCAGGACAGCCAAGGCTACACACAGAGAAACCCTGTTTTGAAAACCAAAGCAAGGGGGCTGGAGAGATGGCTCAGAGGTTAAGAGGATTAGCTGTTCTTCCAGAGATCTGAGTTCAATTCCCAGCAACCACATGGCATTTCACAACTGTCTATAACTCCTGTTCCAGGGCACCTGGAACCCCCACATGGATACACATGCAGGCAAAACACCAGTGAATATAAAATAAATTTAAAAAAAAGAAAAAACAAAAACAAAAGACTGCTTAGGCCATTTCCAACTGCAAACCTTGCCGCCTTATCTCTTACATTTTAAGGAGCCTGTCTGAGATCTTCACTGGGCGTTGTCTGAGCTGAAGACTCAGGGTACAATGACCTCAGAAATCTCTTTCCCATGGCATTTTTATCTAATCACCCTAAGGAGCAGAGGCAGGAGTTTCCAAGGCCGTCCTTATCAGGGAGACTTTTGAGACATGCTGATGAAAGTTCAGCACATTTTTCTTTTTCATACTTCTCACAACTACCTCAGGAGAGTGTGCAGACATTGTCCTCTCCACTTCAGGCATGAAGAAACAGAAGCTCAGAAAAGTGGGACTCAACCAAAGCCGATGTGAATCCAGACCTCCTGCTCAAGCTGGGAGGCGAAACCCACCAGAGAGATGCCAGGGTCCGTACAAAGACGTTCTGACCACCAAGAAGACTTGATACCCTATTAGCATATAAAGGGGGAGGTGGTCCCCCTCAGGCACAGTCATAGGGGAGGGGAGTAAGGGGAAAGTGGGAGAGAGGGAAGAATGGGAGGATACAAGAGATGGAATAACCATTGAGATGTAAGAAGAATAAATTAATTAAAGAAAAAAAAAGATGTTCTGACCAACCGAGGTTCCAATCTTGGTCCTATACAACCCGGACAAAGTTTGTAATTTCTCTGTGCTTACACATCACTTCAATGAAACAGTGCTGGGTGCAGTGGCACACTTTTACTCAAAGCACTTGGGAGGCAGAGGCAGGCCTATTTCTGTAGAATTGGAGGCCAACCAGATCTGCAGATTTTCAGACCAGCCACAGCACACAAGACTCTCCCTTAAAAAATAAATGTACTGGGCCGGGCGTGGTGGTGCACGCCTTTAATCCTAACACTCAGGAGGCAGAAGCAGGTCTACAAAGCGAGTCCAGGACAGCCAAGGCTACACAAAGAAACCTTGTCTCAAAAAAAATAATAATAATAATTTAAAAAAAAAACAATAATTTTACTGGCTGGGTGTAGTAGTGCACACCTTTAATCCCAGCAATAAGGAAGCAGAGGCAGATGGATCTCTGTGAGTTGAGTTTGAGGCCAGCCTAGTCCAGGAAGACATCCAGGCCAACCAGGGTTCAAGTACAGAGAAACCCCGCCTCAAAAAAACAAAAACAATTTACACAGGACAGAGGAGATGGCTCAGCGGTTGAGGGCACAGGCTGTTCTTCCAGACGATTCCCAGCAACCACACAGCAGCTCATAACTGTCTATACCTCCAGTTCAATGAACACAACACCCTAACAGACATACATGCAGGCAGAGCACCAACCCACATAAAAAAGTTTAAAGTAAATAAATAAATATAAGGGCTGAAAAGATAGCTCAGCAGTTAAGAGGACCTAGGTTTGATTCTCAGCACCCACACTGTGGATCACAACCGTCTATAATGCCAGTTCCAGAGCACTAGAAGCCCTTTTCTGAATTCCCAGAGGAACCAGGCATGTATCAGGCAACATACCCATATAGATAAAAAGAAAAAATTTAACAATTTCAAATAAAGCTGGGCTCAGTGGCTCATGCCTGGAATCCCAGCACTCGGGAGGCAGAGGCAGGCGGATCACTGAGAGTTCGAGGCCAGCCTGGTCTCTACAAAGTGAATCCAGGACAGCCAAGGCTACACAGAGATACCCTACCTCGAAAACCAAACATTTTAAATCAATAAAAGCAGGAGCAAAAACACCTCCTCCTTAAGGAGGATCAGTAAGTTATCCATAGTGAAAAGGCCTTTCAATCCCTAAGTGTGACTTCAACTAATCCGGCTGAGGATCCATTTGGAGCCAAACGAAAAAGAACCATTACAGCAACTCTTTTCAGTTTCCCGAAGCCCTGGGGGGTACACTAGATGGTTTACAAATGTCTCAGAAGCAGACCCAGCCAACAGACACCACTTATGCCCCCAACTCTCCAAAGGCAAGGAGTCTCTGGAGGGGGACCACATACTCCACTACCAACTTGGAAGAGTCTACAGGGCCCCCCTCGACACACTCTGTGGTCTCAGAAGTCGTTTCTCAAGCCACCCCCACACTCCAGTCTCCGTCCCCACTCGGGGCTCCCGCGGTCACGCAGAGCAAACCCATCAAGTTTCGCTTGACTTCTAGGAGCTAACTAGCATCTAGATCAGGGTGTGTGGTTTTTGGCGGGAGTTTCCTCACGTACGCGACTCTTCCCAGACACACGCTCCCTAGTATCCCCAACACCCTCCCTCCAGAGACGTTCTTAGCTGCCCCTGAGCCGCAACCCGAGCACCTCACCCTGGCCCCCCAATGAGGAGTTTTCAACAATTGGACGGAACCTGCCCTGCAAAGAGACTCAAGAGACCAGGTAAGACTCCAGACTAGGTCCCGGCCCCTTTAAAGGGACACCTCTTCCGGTGGAATCTTCACGGGCCCCCTCGAAGGAGAAAGGAGAGAAACATCTCCCCAAAGACCAGAGGGTGAGCGTACCAGACTGACGCCGAATCCGACCCCCACGGAGAAAGCCAGAGCCAGCAAACGAAGTGGGGGGGGGGGGGAGGTGGTAGGAGGAGGGAGACACGAGGGGAGGGGAGAAAACAGAAATGCGAACACTCATTGGTCGCCCCACCTGCCTGTCAAAGAGGAACCCGGGCGCCAAGGGCGGCCCCCCCGAGGGCGGGACGCTCGCCTAGTCTAGCCAATAGGAGAGCACAGGGAGGGCGGGGCTTAGCAGCCCGGCTGCCAGGACCAGGGAGAACCAAGATGGCGGGTGCGGGAGGGGGTCCTCTCTTTGCAGCTCCCCCTCGCGCGCCCTCCGCGGCCGCGTCGCCGCCCTCGCTCCAGGGGAGAGCTCGCGCGCCACCCCCGCGCCCCACCGGGACGCCCCCGTGAGCCCCGGACGCCCCACCCCATCCCGCGCGTGCAGGGCTCCGGTCCGGTCTGCTCCCCCCGCCGCCGCCCCCGGCTCGCTCCGGCCCCCCGCCGCCACCCCCCATTTTACCTAAGCCGCCGGCCGGGCCCCTTCGCTTCGGGGGGCCCCCCTGGGGCCGGGCGGGCCGGGCCACCGAGCAGCTCCGGAGCGCGCCGCCCGGCTGAGGGAGCGGGGCCTCCTACGGCACCGGGCCCTCCGCTCCGTCTCCCCCAGGCCCGGCCGCCGCTCCCGGGGGAGGAGGGGGAATGGAAGGCTCCGCCGCCGCCACCGCTGCCGCCACGGAGCCCGGCCGAGGGGAGGGAGGGAGGGATCAGCCCCCAGGCAGGATCCGCCCCTCGGCCTCCCCCCCGCCACCTCCACCCCTTCCCTCGCTCCCTCCCCGGCTCGAGCCGCCGCACGCGAAGCGGGAGCGCGAAAGCGCGGGGGGACCGGAGCGGATGCCCCCGCCCGAGCCCGGCGCGGCGGCGGTGGGGAGACGGAGCTCCGAGCGGCGGCGCCACCGCCACGGGGGCCACGGTCCCCGGCTCGGCCTCACGGTGGCGGTACGGACGCGGCGGGGCCCGAGCGCGGGCTGGCCGCCCCGCCGCAGAGCTGACCTAGTCGGGGTTCCCACTCTGAACGCAGAGAGCCATGGCCTCCCCTCCTCCCAGCTAGAGCGTGGGGTCACCTGCCGCCCCCGACGCTCAGCACACACACACACCCCGTGCCCCCCGCCCCACGAAGGTTGCGCCACGGCGACACCCCCCCCCAGAGGTCCCAGACGGTGTGTGATTTCCACGAGCGCAGGTGGCTGCGCGGCTCCCAGAAAGCCGTCCCTCCCCAGACCCCCAGGACAAAGGTCTAGCGATGTCCACCCTTCTTCCCCTCCCCCAGTGAGGACAGCCCGGGGAAGGCACCCCTCCCTTCCCCCCGCCGCCTGTTGTGTGTTCAGGTGAGCCTCTTGTTCCACAGAAGGCTGCAACAGACCTGACTTTTCCATCTGTGTTTAAAAAGGGGGGAAAAAAAGTAAACATAAAAGTTTGACAGTCTGCTTAAGCGTGCCTCATAATTCCGTGTGTCACTCTAGGCATGGGAACTGCTTTTCTCCTTGGATCCAGTTTGGCCAGGAGTCGGTTAATTTAATGCACTAAGCGGCTCTCTAAAAGACTGTCAAATAGCAACTCCAGACTTTGAGGAGTACTCAAGCTGGCTCTTGTTCTAATAAAAGAAAAATAAAATACAAGAAAAGGTTCCTTTCCCCCCACCCCGCCCTCCCGCGCGCCGGCGCGCGCCTTGTACCCATAAATTTGAAAGCTTACCTCTCATGACTGAGGTATTAAGCACCAATACTTAATGGTGCTTATAAAGGATATATGGATAAGCTGCCATCGAATATGAAGATGAATGACATATTTTGAAAGCGTTTCCTCTGCCCGCTGGTGACACTTTCACAGTTGCTCCCTTGTCTCTGGTATCCAGGACAGCGGATGCTACATTTGAAAGGAAAAAGAATAAACTTTGAGGGTCCAAATCTTTTAAGTGCTTTACATGGAAGTATAGGTGTTCGGCATCCGAAGTAAACAACTCAGAACTTACCAGTTCAGTTACGCAAGGAACTTAGTTTTCATTACAAGGGTGTTTTCTTGATAGATGATTGATAATAACGCACTGCAAAAATAACCAATTTTTAAGAAGAAAAGGGCGTGGCCTGTGGAACTGAGCAGGGGCCCAGCAGTGTTTTGTAAGCTTTGAAGCTGATGTGCTGTGAATTAGTGAGGTGTTTTAAAGCTCGGGGGAATACTCATCAGAGGGAAGGTGTGGGTAGACTAATTGTGGAAGGGAACACCCTGGAGGAAGAGAATATTGCAATTACTTTTAGTTTAAGGCTTTTTTTTTTTTTTTTTTTTTTTAAGGAATCGAAACAGGGATTTTGTGTCTCGTTCTTTTACAATATGAAATGTAAACATTCGCGTCTACTGGGTTTCTTATCTTTCGTTGCTTGGCAGTTTTATGCATTGTACATTGTGCACTTGTTTCTTGACCAATGTTCTTGAACTTTATTTAGCGTGACCTCATTTGCAAGATTGGGAAGTTGCCTTTCCCTCTAAAATGAACAAGTAAATATCTTGAGAAGATGTGGCCACAGTCTGCACTCGCGGTGACTTAAGAGCGGTCCAAACCACAGGGCACCCTAATCGTGCCCACACCAGCCTTCCCTGGGCATTGTCATAAGACCTTAGTCAACTCATGTTTCTCCTCTGCCCTCACCCCCACTTTTAAGGTGGCAGCATTAGAGCCACCTTGTTGTCCTTTTTGACATGGGAAATTCGTCTTCTGTAGCGTAGCCCCACACATAGCCAGCACTCTGGGATGTAATCTCAGATGCAGCATGCAACAATTATGTCATTAAAAACAAATTTGGATCAGACATCCCAGAGGCACTGAATTTAATTCACTTTAATCTTCAGCTATTTTAAAGAGTTTGAATTCATCAGTCCCTGGCCTGCCCATTAAACAGTGCCACAATTAAGTTCAACAAAACAAGATCTCTGCCTTTGACTCTAAATATTGTTTCTGTTTTAATATTTTGGGTTGTTCCCCCCAACCCCGCAAGACAGGGTTTCTCTCTGTAGCCTTGGCTGTCTACACTCCCTTTGTAGACCAGGCTGGACTTGAACTCATATCCACCCGCCTGCTTCTGCCTCTCGAATGCTGGGAGTAAAGGCGTGTGCCACCCACCTTTTGTTTTAATTTTTTATTAAAACTGTTGTGAGCTCTATATACTACTTTAATCCTAGCACTCAGGAGGCAGATCTCTGTGAGTTCCAGGCCAGCCAAGGCTACATACACAGCCCAAATACATATGTTATTTTTGTTGTTGTTGTTTGGGTTTTTTTTTAATGTTTTTTTGTTTTTTGAGACAGGGTTTCTCTGTTGTAGCCTTGACTATCCTAGACTCACTTTGTAGACCTGGCTGGCCTGAAACTCACAGAGATCTGCCTGCCTCTGCTGGGACCAAATATATTATTAATACATTTATCCACCACAAGAAAAAGGAAAGATCCATGAAAGAGCTGAAACTAAAAAAAAAAAAAACCAAACAAAAACCAAAAAACCAAACAAACAAAAAAACCAATTAGCTGCATGTTGTCTTCATGGCTCATGTCCTTTGTCATCACCGACTGTTGAGTCCCTTTCAGTCTCCTTTCTCTTTTTTTTTTTTTTTTTTTGGTTTTTTGAGACAGGGTTTTTCTGTGTAGCCTTGGCTGTCCTGGACTCACTTTGTAGACCAGGCTGGCCTCGAACTCAGGTCTATCCGCTTGCCTCTGCCTCCCGAGTGCTGGGATTAAAGGCGTGCGCCACCACACCCAGCCTCATTCCCCTTTCTGCAGGGTTACTCTGGAACCTCATGAACACTTGTTTACATAGGAACACATATGTTAAAGTCTATGAAAACAGATGCTTGGGTGAGCTCCGTTAATATATACTATAAGGCCTGCCTGCTTCTTTTTATTTTTATAATGCATAGTTATTGATAGTAAATTCTTTAGGTTCCCCTGCTCTGTAGGTGTGAGTGGGTCCTATACATAAGAATAGCAGCAGCAGCCAGGCGTGGTGTCGTGGTGGCGCACGCCTTTCATCCCAGCACTCAGGAGGCAGAGGCAGATGGATTGCTGTGAGTTCAAGGCCAGCCTAGTCTACAAAGCCAGACCAGGACAGCAAAGGATACACAGAGAGACCCTGTCTTGAAAAACAAAAACAAGGGGGCTGGAGAGATGGCTCAGCAGTTAAGAGCACTGGCTGCTTTTCCAGAGATCCTGAGTTCAATTCCCAGAAACCACATTGGTGGCTCCCAACCATCTGTAATGGACTCTGAATCCCTCTTCTGGCGTGCATGAAGACAGAGCACTCATATACATAAAATAAATAAATAAATCTTAAAAAAAAAAAAAAAGAAAGAAAGCCGGGCAGTAGTGGCGCACCCTATCTGGAAAAACAAAGCAACAACAAAAACAAAAACAAAAAAAAGAAAAAAATAAAACAACACAACAACAACAACAAATCAAAACCAAACAAACAAAAACCCAAAAAGAAAAAAAACAGGCCTTCACTAAATAGTTACATGGTTTCTAACAAAATATTCCCTAAATACTTGGCTAAAAGAATTCTGACAAAAAAAAAAAAATTCTGACAATGCAGGAAGAATGCCGGAGGTGAAACCAACCCTCTCAGACTGTGTGGAAGATGATTTGAGGCAGGTTGGATTGACGATCCAGCCTTGGGAATGGAAGGAAAGAAAGCTGGTCAACTGTTAGAGCTCTTAGCTATTCACAGCTATTCTCTCGCTGCCCACAAATCTAGCTCCAGGGCATCTGATGCTCTCTGCACGCACACGCGCACATACACACACACACACAGGCTAGTAAAAGTAAAATCCAGAAAGCCGTGTGAACATAAAGCGATCCCGTACAGACCAGCATGGGAGGATGTTAGGTTGGTGACAGCAGCGCAGTGAAGGGAAAAGGAAAGGTTGGGTTGAGTGGGTGTTAGGACAAAGGGGCTAGAGAAAAGAACAGCACTTCCTGTTTTAGGGATGCTAGCAAAAATCTTTGCTGTTCTTAAACCAACTTGAACTAGTTTCGGTTTGGGTTTTTTTGTTTGTTTGTTTGTTTGGTGGTGGTGGTTGCTTTTGGTTTTGTTTATTTTCAGAGCAATGGAACAGGCTGGCCTCAACTTCACAGCGATTGGCCAGCTTTTGCCTCCCCTGTGCTTGGGTTAAAGGTGTGCTCAGTCTTGAGCTAATTTAATGAATAGGGAAATCTATTGACGCTCATCACCATAAAGCCTAAGGGCAAATCTAGCTTTGGAAAAGTCAAGGTTCTGCGGTTGACATTGTCTCTAAGCCATTCCAATCCAACAGTGAGAGCAAAGATACAAGCTAGGGCTGGGTGCAGGACACCACGGCTGAAGACCTGCCCACAAGGTGAACAGGAAGAACTGGCCCCTGAGAGGCCTGAATGTGCTCATACACTGGCTGCTCTTTCTAAAGGACCCGGGTTCAATTCCCAGCATCCACACCACGGCAGCTCACAACTCTCCGTAACTCCAAGAACTGACACCCTCACACCAATGCACATAAATTAAAATTAAATAAAAAAAATTTTTAATTTAAAAAATAAAAATAAAAAATAAAATAGGCAGTGGTGGTGCACGCCTTTCATCCCAGCACTCCGGTGGCAGAGGCAGTAGATCTCTGTGAGTTTAACGTCAGCCTGGTCTACAGAGTGGAGTTCCAGGAGACAAATCAAGGACTTTGAAGAGCAACCTTAAGCTAGACTTTCGTTTGTTTTTACAACCGATTCATGTGCAGCCTTGGCTGCCCCGGAACTTATTATGTAAATCAGCTGGCACGCACCACCACCCGTGGCTGAATCTAAGTTCTAATGGGAGGTTGGTTTTTTTTTTTTTTTTTTTTTGGTTTTTCGTGACAGGGTTTCTCTGTGTAGCCTTGGCCATCCTGGACTCACTTTGTAGACCAGGCTGGCCTCGAACTCACAGCAATCCGCCTGCCTCTGCCTCCCGAGTGCTGGGATTAAAGGCGTGTGCCACCACACCCGGCTGGGAGGTTGTTTTTTAAATGCTGGCATGGGGACTGGAGATATGACTCAGCTTGTACTGATCTTTCACAGGAACCCAAGTTCAGCAGGGCTGAAAAACCAAAAACCCAAACAAAACAAAACCAAGTTTAATTCCCAGCAACATATTTGATGACTCACAACCACCTGTAACTCCCATTCCAAGAAATCTGATACCCTCTTCTGGTCTCTGCCAGCACCTGCATGCATGTGCGCATACCCCCACACAGACTCCAGAGGCTGGAGAGATGACTCCCAGGTTAAGAGCATTGGTTGCTCTTCCTGAGGCCCTAAGTTCAATTCCCAGCCACCATATATTATCTCATAAGCATCTATAATGAGATCTGGTGCCCTCTTCTGATGAGCAGTATACATGCAGGCAGAGCACTGTGTACATAGTAAATGAATCTTTCTTTAGAAAATGCTTATCCAGGGGGTTGGAGAGATGGCTCAGAGGTTAAGAGCACTGGATGATCCTCTGAAGGTCCTGAGTTCTATTCCCAGCAACCACATGGTGGCTCACAACCATCTGTAATGAGATCTGGTGCCTTCTTGTGGCCTGCAGGTATACACGCAGGCAGAACACTGTATACATAATAATAAATAAATCTTTTTTTTTTAAGTGTGGGGAAGTCGGGCGTGGTGGCGCACGCCTTTAATCCCAGCACTCGGGAGGCAGAGGCAGGTGGATCCCTGTGAGGTCAGCCTGGTCTACAAAGTGAGTCCAGGACAGTCAAGGCTACACAGAGAGACCCTGTCTCAAACAACAACAAAAATAAATAAATAAATAAACAAATAAAATATTTTCCAAAAAAAAAAAAAGTGTGGGGAAAACCAAAACCAAACCCAACTTCATGAGATTGGATATAGGAAAGATTTTTGGTTTTGTGTTAGTGACTTGAACATTCTTTGGAATATGAGCATCTCAAGAGATGCTAGCCAGCTTTGGAGGCAAGGGAGGGCATCTGTCCAAATGGGAGAGGAAGGCTACGTGGACGTCATCATAATGGGAAGGATGAGTGGCTCTGTAGCTAGTGAGGGAGCCTGACCTAGGCATGTCACCAGCAGGAGCGAAAGGAAACATGTACCCAAGAACATGCTGACGTTCAGACTTCTTTTTTCATTTTTTTTTTTAAGACTTATTTTATTATTATGTATGCAGTGTTGTCTGCTTGTTTACCTGCAGGCCAGAAGAGGGCACCAGGTTACATTACATATGGTTGTGAGCCACCATGTGGTTGCTGGGAATTGAACTCAGGACCTTTGGAAGAGCAGGTGGTGCTCTTAACCACTGAGCCATCTCTCCAGCCCCCAAGGTTCAGACTTCTAACCTGCTTTTGTTACTGATTCACAAACTGTATAGCATCTAATCTGTACAAGGGGAAAGGCCCTCCAGTCAGACAGACGGACAGACGGACAGATAGAAAAAGAAGAGAATACAGCCCTAGGTGGCCTAGAATTTACTATGTAGACCAGGCTGGCCTCCCACTCACAGAGGCACACCTGTCTCGCCCTCCTGAGTGCTGAGATGAAAACCACACGCCACCACACCAAGCTCCTAAACAAATTCTAACCGCTCGAACTCCAATGTGACATCCAAGTAAGGACCAGACTTCCACTCTATCCAGGCCCTCATTCTCCATCCTTATTTAATGCTGCCAGTCCACACAGAACTCTAGAGGACAAGGTAACACAGCAGATCATCTGGAAATGATCTACCTTTTTTTCTTCTTAGACAAAGGTTTCTCTGTGTAGACTGAGTGTCCTGGATTCACTTTGTAGACCAGGCTGGCCTCGAACTCACAGCGATCCACCTGCCTCTGCCTCCTGAGTGCTGGGATTAAAGGCACGTGCCACCTCACCTGGCTAATGGTCTAGCTTTTGGTAATTCTGTCCTCGCAGGATTACAGGCATGATGCGTTAGCTCTTTCCACTGGACACTGTAGAATAAGGCCACAGAGCAACTGAGCTGTATCAGCCAAGATGCCCCGTCCTCACTGATTGGCACTAGTCTTTCTAAGTAATGGGCAAGTTTACTCAGTACCTGTTACCCTTGCCAACACTGGGACCCTCTTTTCCCCCTAATCATGTGATCTAGGACTCAAAATTGAATTTGGATAGATTGCTCAGCAGTTAGGGACAATGGCTGCTCTTCCAGAGGACCTGAGTTCAGGTCCCACCATCCATGGTGGGTGCCTCAAAACTACCTGAAACTCCAGTTCCAAGAGGGGGTGGAATCACATGCCCCTGTCTGGCTACTGCGTGAACATGGCACTTATGCCTATATACTCACACAGATTCACACACACACACACACACACATTCACACACACTCACTCACACACACACACACACACACACAAATAAAAGCAAAAATAAATCTTTTAAAATAAATAAATATGGGCTGGAGAGATGGCTCAGCAGGTTGGGAGCACTGACTGTTCTTCCAGAGGACCCGGGTTCAATTCCTAGCACCCACATGGCGGCTCACAATTGTCTGTAACTCCAAAAGCTGACACCTATAGACATACAATGCACACAAAATAAAAATAAATAAAATTAAAAAATAAATAAATAAAGACTCAAAATGATCAGTTGGGAAAACACTGCCCTGTCTTTTTCTAGAGGCATCCCTGGCAGGGGAGTCCGACGTCATCAGGACGAGAGACACTCATTTGGTGAGTAAGTCATTAGGGTTAATCATGAAAGGTGACGGGCCACTCCTACCCTTTCGTCTCCATACCTATCTATTCTAATTACAGAAGCAGCTACAGTCATGCATTCATTGTTTTGTGACTCAGGGCACCCTGAATACCAGAACCCCAAATGCCAGCACCCTGAATGCCAGCACCCCAGCCTCCCAAGGTGTTGTCCCAGTCAGAAGCCCAATTCTCCTCACCAGGGCTTTCTGCAGTGCCAGGAAACCAGTTGTCGGACTAGAGTGGACCGGGTGTGGGTAGCTAAGTCCTGTGACTGTTGCGTTTTCGGGAATGGCTACAGCCTGACAGCCAGCTTCACTGCTGATTGGCTCAGACAAAGCGTGGAAGAGGAGAGTGGACACCAACGCCCAAGTCTCCCCAGTACCTACTGCAAGGCTGGAACAGACTCTCCTGACAAAAAAAAAAAAACTAATCACGTGTGTAATCAGTGGGGCCATGGCTTTGCTTCAAGAGTGGGGACCTCAGCTGTGGTCTGTAATTGCTGGTGAGGCCTCCTACAGACTTCATCTTGAGATCCCAGTGGCTACCCACTCAAGATGTATCACTGGACCAGCAGGTCCATATAGATCACTGGGTGCTACTGGCCCCAGCTTCATCCCGCATCACAGGACGCTTTAGCTACCAAAAAAAAAAAAAAAAAAAAAAAAAAATCCTGCCCCAAATGTTCCTGACTGACACAAAAAGCTACAACACTGGGGGCTGGAGAGATGGCTCAGCAGTTAGGGGACCTGGAGGACCTGGGTTGGGTTCCTAGCAACTGTGCCAGTCAGTTGACAACTGCCTTTAACTCCAGCTCCAAAGGGGTTCAAGGCCCCTGGCTTTGGTGAGTGAGTGGGAAACACCTGCACTCACACACAAATGTGCTCACACACAGACATAATTTAAAATAATAAAAAGAAATCTGTGTGGGGGGCTGTAGAGATGTCTCAGTAATTAAGAGTAACAGGCTAAGCCGGGCGTGGTGGCACACGCCTTTAATCCCAGCACTCACGAGGCAGAGGCAGGTGGATCGTTGTGAGTTCGAGGCCAGCCTGGTCTACAAAGCGAGTCCAGGACAGCCAACGCTACACAGAGAAACCCTGTCTCAGCCCCCGCCCCCGCCAAAAGAGTACAGGCTACTCTTACTGAGATTCCCAACACCCACAGGGTGGTTCACAACCACTTTGAACTCAAGTTCTAGAAGATTCTGACCTGCAAGGGTAGTGCATAAGAATGGTTCACAGACATACATGCAAGCAAAACACACCTACACGTGAAAGTTTTAAAAAGAAATATTAATAAAAATCTCTTCAGCAGAGCATGGTGGTGCACACCTTCAATCCCAGCAGAGGCGGGTGGATCCCTGTGAGTTCGAGGCCAGCCTGGTTTACAAAGCGAGTTCAGGACAGCCAAGATAGCATAGAGAAGCCCTGTCTCAAAAAATAAATAAATAAATAAATAAATAAATAAATAAATAAATAAATAAAACTATCTCTTCGCTTGGGAGGCAGAGGCAGGCAGATCACTTTGAGTTTGAGGCCAGCCTGGTCTACAAAGCAAGTCTAGGACAGCCAGGAATACACATCGAAATCCTATCTCAAAAAATGGAGGGGGGGGGGCATGGGGGCCAGGGGGGAGGCCGGGAAAGGAAGCCAACAACAACAACAAAGTAAAGGAAATTAATTACAGATATGCGCACATGCCAATCTGACGGAGGCGACTCCTCAGCTGAGTTTCCTTCTGGTTTGTGTCAAGTTGACAAACACCAGCCAGAAACGCAACCGTGGATTTCTTCTTTTCCCCGGTGACTGGCTGAGGAACGAACACGTGGTCAGTCCTACACAGGAAGCTCTTAAAGGGATTCGTCAAGAAGCTTCCAGCTGGCCACCTCAGCCTGAAAGCTCCTCACATCTACCCGGGAGCTGGGTGGAAGGAGGAACCGCTCCTTCTCCTGTAGAGATGATGACACCGTGACACCGCATGGCTGAAGCCATTGTCATCAGTGACCTTGTCACAGTCATTCCTGACTGAAGGAGGCAAGCCCAAAAGGAAGGCCGTCTGACAGAGAGATGGGTGAGCATCATTAAGAACCACTTGGATAGGGGCTGGAGTGATGGCTCAGTGGTTAAGAGCGCTGCCTCCTCTTCCTAAGGACCCGGGTTCAAATCCCAGCACCTACATAGCAGCTCACAATTATCTGTAACTCCAAGATCTGACACCCTCACACCAACACACATAAATTAAAAATTTTTTTAAAATATTAAAAAAAAAAAAAAAAAAAGAACCACTTGGATAGAAGGTTCAGCAGTTAAGAACATGGACTGTTCCTGCAAAGGCCCCAGGTTCAACTCCCAGAAAACACATGGAAGTTCACAGCTGCCTGTAACTCCATCCCGTGGAACCAGTTTCTCTCTTCTGGCCTCTGTTGGGTACCTATACACATGTGACATACACACATGTAAATGAAAAACAATTTTTAAAGATTTATTTATTATCTATCCAGTGCTCTGCCTGCATTTACAGCTTCGGCCAGAAGAGGGCATCAGACCACATTATAGATGGCTGTGAGCCACCACGAGGTTGCCGGGTATTGAACTCAAGACCTTTGGAAGAGCAGTGCTCTTAACCTCTGAGCCATCTCTCCAGCCCCTAAGAATAATTCTTAAAGAACCACTCTCAGCAGGGTGTGGAGGTGCTCGCCTGTAATCCCAGCACTTGGTAGGCAGAGACAAGGAGATCTCTGTGAGTTCCTGGCCAGATTGGTCTACAGAGCGAGTTCCAAGCCAGCCAGGGCTACAAAGAGAAACCCTGTCTCAAGCAAACAAAAAAACGAAAAAGAGAGAAAAGAACTACCCTGACAGTACCCTGACCTCTTGATTATTATAATTGTTTTTGTTGTTGCTGGTGGTGGTGGTGGTGTTTTGTTTTTATTTTTCGAGACAATGTTTCTCTTGTAGTCCTGGCTGTCCTGAACTCGCTTTGTAGTAGCCAAAGCTACACGGAGAAATCCTGTCTAGAAAAAAATTAAAATAAAAGGCCAGGCAGGCCAGCCTGGTCTACAAAGCAAGTCCAGGACAGCCAAGGCTACACAGAGAGACCTTGTCTCGGAAAAAAAAAAAAAAAAAGACAAGCAAAAAAAATAAAAAAGTTTTCATTTATTTTATGTGTAAGACTGCTTCCCTGCTTGTATTTCTGTACGCGAGCATTCAATGCCTGTGGAGACCTAAAATGAGAATCAGTTTCCCCGAACTAGAGTCACAGATGGTTGTGAGCCTTCGTGCAGGTACTGGGAACCAAACCCAGGTCCTCTCGAAGAGCAGCCAGTGCCCCTAACCACCGAGCCATGTCTGCAACCCCTAAGCTGGCTGACTTTTTTGGTTCTTCTCAAGGACGCAGGGTTTTAGCACCCTTTAGCTGTTTGCTGTTTTCTTCTATCTGACAAGAGGTTTGAGAGGGCGAGTGACATAAACAGGCTTGAGAGTGGGACAAAGGCAGGTGCACTCTGCGAGCACTTCCAGCAGGAAGGCAGGTGCACTCTGTGAGCACTTCCAGCAGGAAGGCAGGTGCACTCTGCGTGTGCTTCCAGCAGGCTTAAGCAGCATGTGATGATTTCCCAACGTAATGTACGTTACGGTTTCCTTTTCTGGTGGCTATGACAAAACGCCGGCAAAAGCAACTCAAAGGAAGGAGTGGCTCATTTTGGTGTGTGGACAACCTACCACGGTGAGGAAGGTGTGTGCCAAACTCTAGTCAGTAGGCAGAAAGAGATAAGTGCGGGCCCCTGGCTGGCTTTTTGTTTGTTTGGTTGTTTGTTTTGAAACAGAGTTCTTGTGTAACAGCCCTGGCTGTCCTAGAACTCAGTCTGTAGACCAGGCTAGTCTCGAACTCACAGAGCTCCTCCTGCCTCTGCCTCCTAAATACTGGGATCAAAGGCGTGCGCCACCATGCCTGGTTCCTCAGCTGTCTTTGATCTAGCCTGGGACCCCACCCATGGGAGAATGTTACCCCACAACCCCTCCTCAGTTAAACCCCTGGGGGACACCCTGATAGACGTGTCTAGGAGTGTATCCCCTAGGATCCTAAGTCCAATCAAGTTGACAAGCTCACAATAGCATACCGGAAATACCCAGTTCCCCATCCATGTAGGCATCCTTTCACAGTCCCTCCTTCCGAAGGCACCAAAGCCACTGGGGTGGTTTTCAAAGACATTGGCATTGCCCACCAAGGCCGTAGGCCTTTGGTGAAATGGGTGTGGCCCAGGCTGTCTGAGGCACAGCGGTGCATGCATATGTTACATAGGACAAGCCCTTCCAATGTTTGCTTCTTTCTTTTCTTTTTTTTTTTTTTGGTTTTTCGAGACAGGGTTTCTCTGTGTAGCCTTGGCCACCTGGACTCACTTTGTACACCAGGCTGGCCTCGAACTCACAGCGATCCGCCTGCCTCTGCCTCCCGAGTGTTGGGTTTGCTTCTTTCTTGAAGATTCTTTCTGCATTATTTTAAGAAGTTTCTGGCCGGGTAGTGGTGGCGCACGCCTTTAATCCCAGCACTGGGGAGGCAGAGGCAGGTGGATCACTGTGAGTCAAGGTCAGCCTGGTCTACAAAGCGAGTCCAGGACAGCCAAGGCTACACAGAGAAACTCTGTCTTGGGGGGGGGGGGAAAGAAGCTTCTGGAACATCAGAATGTCCCGTGGGTTTGGGGAGATGATTCGGGGGTAGGAGCACTTGCTGTTAAGTATGAGAAGCTGAGTTCAAATCCTAGGACCCACATTAAAAAGTCAGGCATGGTTAAGGTCAGCCCAGGATTGAGATTAGGAAGTCAGGGAACACATAGAAACACACACACACACACACACACACACACACACACACACACGCATGCATGCCACCCCCACCACATCACACATAAAGGTGGTCCATGGAGAGGTGGTTCAGTTGCTAAGTGTCTTCTAACAAGCCTGGGGACCTGAGTTTGATCCACAGAACCCAGGCACAGTGGTACCAGTGTGTGATTCACTCTGGGGAGCTGGGGCTAGCCAGATCCCCCCGGCTTGCTGGCCAGCCAGCCTTTCCCAGTTGACAGGCTGCAGGCTGAGGAAGACACTCTGTCTCAGAAAGGTGTCTGGCATCTGAAGGACACACACACACATGCAAACACATACACACACAAACACATACGCACATGCACAAACACATATACACATACACGTATGCATGTACGCGCACACACACACACACGCAAATACATACACACACAAACATATACACATATGCACAAACACACACACACACGCAAACACACACACACGCAAACACACACACACACAAACACATACATACATATAGGCACACACACACAGCTCATCGTTAAATGGAAACCAGAGTGGATCAGCACTGTGATTAACCAGTTAAGCAGAGGCTGGAACTGTTTCAGCCACAAGCACAGTGGACCTTACCTACAAGTACACCCACAGTGGAAATTTTAGTTCTAAACTAGAAGTATTTCTCCTCATTTGGGGGGCAGACACAAAGTCTACTTTGGCTATAAATTAGGGGGGAAACTATATGCCTTTTAAAAACATGTATTTATATATGTAATTTATGCATATGAGTGTTTTGCCTATATGTATATTTACACATCAGAAGAAGGCATTGGATGCCATGGGACTCTAGTTATAGATGGTTGTGAGCCACCATGTGGTTTCTGGAATTGAACTCAGGACTTATGGAAGAGCAGCCAGTGCTCTTAACCTCTGAGCCATCCCTCCGGCTCCTATATGCTTATTTTTTTGTTTTGTTTTGTTTTGGTTTTGGTTTTTTGAGACAGGGTTTCTCTGTGTAGCCTTGGCTGTCCTGGACTCCCTTTGTAGACCAGGCTGGCCTCGAAATCACAGCGATCCGCCTGCCTCTGCCTCCAGAATGCTGGGATTAAAGGCCTGCGCCACCACGCCCGGCCCTATATGCTTATTTTATTTGTTTGTTTGCTTGGCTTTTTGAGAAAGAATCTCACTGAGTAGCTTGCCTACTCTGGAATTTAGACCAGGCTAGCTTACAAATGACAGAGATCAGCCAGGCAGTGGTGGCGCACGCCTTTAACCTCAGCACTTTGAGAGGCAGAGGCAGGCAGATCCCTGTGAGTTTGAGGCCAGCCTGGTCTACAAAGTGAGTCTTGAACAGCTAAGGCTACACAGGAAAATTCTGTCTCAAAAAACAACAAAACAACAACAACAACAACAACAAAAACAAAAGATAAGAGTGTTTGTTTGTTTGATTTTGAAATAGTGCTTCTCTATGTAGCTCTGGCTATTCTGGAACTTGTTCTGTACCCCAGGCTGGCCTCAAAATCAGAGATCTGCCTGCCTCCACCTCCAGAGAGGTGGGTACGTGCACCACCACCACCTGGCTTAAAAAAGTAAATCCTGGGCCTGGAGAAATGGCTCAGAGGTTAAGAGTACCATCTGCTCTTCCGAAGGTCCTGCGTTCAATTCCCAGCAACCATGTGGTGGCTCACAGCCACATGCAATGAGATCTGGTGCCTTCTTGTGGTAAGCAGGCACACGTGTGGGCAGAATATTGTATAAATAATAAACAAATCTTTTTTTTTTTTAAGTGAGTCCTTAAAAAAAAAAAAGAAAGAAAAAGTAAAAATGTAAATTCTGAAGCAATCACAGATCTATGGTATGTGGCAAAGATCATATAAAAAGGTCCTGGGTCCCTCGACTCAGTCCCTCCACTCCCCAGTGGCCACAGCTTGGTTGTGACCCTATAACAATAAGGTAGCCTTTGGCTGGCCCACGTTGGGAGAGACTAAGGCCATGCCTGCCCTGTTGGCATCACAACAGCGAGATGAGATGAAGGGAGGTTGGTTTAAGGCATAAAAGAGTCAGGAGCCTTTAGTGAGCAGCTCCAGTCGACACTCAAGCTAGACTGACGGCAGCTCCAGTCGACACTCACCCCACCCCAATCCAGGGCCTCCACCTGGAACCCCAGGGAATGTCAGACACAAAGGCCAGGAGCAGGAGAGAGGCCTCCTTCATGCACTGCGGTTTTGGGGCTGCTGGGATTGCTCCCTCTGTGGTGACAGTTGTGTCATTTCCCCTGTAAGTTCTGCTCCCGCTCTGCACGCTGGCCACCGCCATGCATGCCGCCTCGGCTCTCACTACCACAGCACCTGCCCTGGGGCCTCCTCGTAGGGGCCCGTCCACCCACCCAGCGCAAGCCAAGTGAGGCCTGACCCGGGATGACCCTGGCCCTGTGGTCCATCTGGGTGGAGGAACTGTGACACTTTGCAAGGACACCTTTCGGTTGCATGAGAGGGGAGGAGAGGAGGGCATAAACTGTCGTTAGGGGATTGTCCCTGGCTCTGGGTTTCTTGTCTCTGTGCTTGTTTTCTGAGTCACTGTCCACCCACAACAGCTCAGCCACCAAGGTCAGGGTCACAGGCCCTGCCAGCAGTCACCTCACTCCTTCCAGCCAGCCAGGGGGACCCAGCGGGTGATACTCAAGGCCACGAAGCCCTGTTTGCTGGAGAAACAGCCTAGATTTGAGATGCTGGATTGTTTGGGTCTGCTGTCTTTTTGAGGGGCTGCTGTTCTGGGATAAGGAGTCCTCTCGGAGGGGCAGCTTGGGACCAGCCCTTGGCCACGGCCACTGTGCTCTCTGTGGTCGGCATCACCATAGGACTGACTGACCAGAGAAACAGCCTTGGGGACTTGGTGGCATCAATAATGTCTTCACTCACCCACAGATATTTGTTCCCAGGTGGGCCCACAGTGACAGAGAAGAGGGGACCAAGGTACATACACTGTCTACTGGGGAACAGTGGGGGGGTCCCCTGCACTGGCAGAGGGCTGTGTGGCACCATCAGGAAAAAATGGGTTCCTGTGGCTAAGTATGTTTAGGAAGGCAAAACAGAGCTCTAACGGGGTGTGCTCCTTTAGTCCCAGCACTCCGGAGGCGGAGGCAGGAGGATCTCTGTGAGTTTGAAGTCTACAAAGTCTGTGAAGTCTACAAAGTGAGTCCAGGCCAGCCAGGGCCTGCACAGAAAGTCCTTGTCTCAAAATAAATAAATACTTACGTTCTTCGGGACTTGTCAGGGGCTCTAAGCTGATAATGTACACAGACAGACAGCCTTATGGCTGCTGGCTGCCCTGGCATAGACACAACCGGCAGCGACAGGGCTGGGGGAGGCAGTGCTACAGAGGGTAGGCAGGCAGCCCTGGAATCCAGGTTCAGCTGAACCCTGACGTCAAGCCCCTCCCCCGTGGGTTCCGATCCTGCCTCCTGCAGCCCTTTCCGTGGCATCTGATGCCAGTTTATGAGCCTTTTTTTTTTTTTGAGACAGGGTTTCTCTGTGTAGCTTTGGCTGTCTTAGACTCACTTTGTAGACCAGGCTGGCTTCGAACTTACAGAGATTCGCCTGCCTCTGCCTCCTGAGTGCTGGGGAGCCCTCAGTTTTTGTTGTTTTCAATTAAGCTTTACTTCAGCGTGTTTATGTGTACAGAAAGCAGAGGACCCACAGACACTGCCCGTTACCCCCAAACCCCCAGCTGCTGTCTTTTTTTTTTTTAAAGATTTATTTAGTTATTATTATGTATACAGTGGCCTGTCTACATGTACACCTGCAGGCCAGAAGAGGGCATCAGATCTCATTATAAATGGCTGTGAGCCACCATGTGGTTGCTGGGAATTGAACTCAGGACCTCTGGAAGAGCAGCCCGTGCTCTTAACCTCTAAGCCATCTCTCCAGCCCCCAGCTGCTGTCTTGAATGAACATGGTGCACTGGCTACACGTGGTGGCCTAACACCTGCACGTTATGGATAACTTGTGTCCACCATACACTTGTAAGTTTCCTCTAAATGGCACAGATTCTAACAAAATGCCCGACATGATCAGGAGACCTTCTCAGCCCTAAAATACACGCCTTTTGACCCTCTGGGAGAATGGAAATTTCTGGAATAACCCATACAGAACAGAGCACTTTTCTGCAGGACTTGTCAGAGCCTTCAGCCTGCTAGTACACAGGGCCAGCCTCATGGTGGATCCCGGCCGGGATGGACAACCCATGGCTGGCCTCCCACGGTGGTGCGGTTCTGCCTTGGCCTCCTGATCCTGAGACAGGTTCCTCCATTACTTTGTCTACATTTGGGCTAATGCAGCTTTAGTGGCTCTGCATTCTGGCAAGTTCCTTTGGTGTGTATGACTTCAGACGTCAGGGGACCCAAGGCGGGAACCCAGGCCAGGCTGCCAAGTGCCCTACATAGTTGAACCTGGTCTACCATGGCGGAGGGAGGAATCAAGCCATCACTGGCTGCCTTACCCTGAGATGCAGCTTCCCAGTGCAAAGCATTATGGGAAGGACGGAGGTTTGCCATCTTAGCCAAGAAAAGCTGGAGGCTGCCTCCTGCAGCTCCTTGGCAGCCCCTGTCTTTTCATGTCTCCATTGCTTCTCAGGCACCCAAAACACCTTGCCAGCAACAAACAGCCCGCCACCTGCAGCAACTGGGCCTCAGAGGCCTAACAGGACAGAGGACAGTGCGACCTAGGAGTGATCGGTAGCAAGCTGACTACTGCTGCCACCCCAGTCCCACATTCACTCACATCCCCTTGGAATCCCAGAATGAGACTTTGTTTAGGAAACTTGTGCAGACCAAAGCTTTTGCATTGCGCTAGACGGGCCCTAACTCCAAACACTGCCACTCTGCTGTTGTTTAGGCCCACCCACCCTTGTTTTGGGACAGGGCCTCACTTACGTAGCCCAGGCTGACCTGACTTGGAACTTGAGACCCTCGGATTAAAGGCATGCGACACCACGCCCGGCTTATGCCTGTGTTTTTGAACTCCAGAAATGTGAGGAAGACATCTCTGTTGCTTTAAACCTCTATGTTGGTTTCTGTGCTGCGCCCACCCCAGAAGCAAACCCTGCCAGGGGTCTCAGCCTGGCTAACACATCCTTAGTTCCCGCCAGGAAGGAAGGAAAGGACCCAACAGTCAGGCAGTCACCCACACTTTTGTTTTAATACAGCCTGCTGTGACCACAGCCTCCCCCCTCCCCCGCTCCGTGGCCCCCCTCCCCCGCAGCAGGTTGGAATTCTGCTCCCTCAGGGCTGATCACTGAGCCATTGGAAGATACTTCTCTCGGCTCAGGAGGCTACATTCCCGTAAGCCCTTAGATATAAGCGGTGAGAAAAATATTGGTCCTGGGGCCAACTGTGTCCTGTCTCCCGGGCTCAGCTGCGGGTGGGACTGGACAAGTCACTGCAGTTTCATGCCGCTCCGTCGCCGAGAGTCCTTCCGAGCGATGGGACTGAAGTTCAAGATCTCTTTGTAGATGTGTTCTGTAGAAAGAGAGGGTTTTAGCGTGCGCCAGAGAGAGCCGGCCCTTCAGACAGTGCGGTAGAAACCCCTTCAAGGAGAAAACCCCAGGCGGGCGTGATGGCGCGCGCCTTTAATCCCAGCACTCGGGAGGCAGAGGAAGGTGGATCACTGAGTTCGAGGCCAGCCTGGTCTACATAGGGAGTCCAGGACAGCCAAGGCTACACAGAGAGACCCTGTCTCGAAAAACCAAAAAAGAAAAAAAAAAGGAGAAACCCCACAGGGGACACGTGTGCCACCTTCGGCTGCAGAGGAGGGCGGGTGCGGGGAGGACAGAAGCGTCTCTTACGTTTCCATTCGTCCACAGTGAGTTTCTCGTGTTCTAAGGCGTCATCAAATGGCTGCTGGGCCTCGGTCTCCTCCTCAGGGTCCCGGAAGGGTTCAAAGAAGGGGTGGGCGAGTGCCTGGGCGGCGGTCAGCCGCTTGTCCACATCCAGCTCCAGCATCTTGTCCAGCAGGTCCGCAGCTGCAGGGACATGGCGGTGAGCCTCCGGCCTGGCCGGGGACAGGTGGCTGCTGGGATGGGCGGCAGGCACCCCGGGGGTCGGGACCGGGACTCACCCTGAGGGCTGGCGCGTGGGAAGAGCTGGGTGAAATCCTTCTTGGGGCTCCGGGGCAGGGACTGGATGTAGGATTTGGCCTAGAAGACAGAAAAGCACAGAATTCTTCAGGCTCTGGCCTGAGGGGAGAAAGTATGACTGAAGGCCAGGATGAGTCCAAGGTAGGATGAGGATAAGAGCGTCTGTTGGCACAATGTTCTTTTTTTTTTTTTTTTTTTTTTGGTTTTTCAAGACAGGGTTTCTCTGTGTAACCTTGCCTGTCCTGGCCTCGAACTCACAGCGACCTGCCTGCCTCTGCCTCCCGAGTGCTGGGATTAAGGTGCGCCATCACCACTACGGTGGGGAGGGGCGGGGGGGGGGGGGGGGGTAGACTGTGTAGTTCACCCTTGTTCATTCAAATGCTGACTTCTCTACCCCACTATCTGGTTTCAACCCAGACACTGCATTGTGATGTTTATGCTAAGTATCTCCTGCCTCAAGTGTGTGTAAACATGTCACCATTGGTTCTCAGTGTTGCCAACAAAAGCCAACTAGCCAATGCTGAGCAATGGAGAATAGGGCGGGACATCCTGGGGAGTGAGGGGAGGAGAAGGAGAAGGACAGGAGGGATGCAGGTGGGGAGGACCAGGAAACCCCAGGAGAATAAGCTGGACATAAGGTATGAGTAAAAAGCAAGCATAATGTGGGAAATCTGACTGGGAGGAAACCATGCTGGCTCGGAGGGTTAGGATGCAGTGATTATTGGGCAGCGCTGTGCTCTAGGCTAATTAAATAGGTCCTAGTCTCTGTGTGTGGTTATTTGGGTATAAAGCTGGTTAAGGAGTAACTGCTGATTTATTGAAATAAATCAATATTAAACGTTAATAATCATTCAGCAGGGTCCTGAGGGCAGAGACCCCTCGAGAAGGTACCAGCCAGCGCCACTCACCGCCTTGTCTTTCAGCTTCTGCACAAACTCAGCACCTGGCACCCCGGTCACTTTCAGGATCTGGGTCAGCTGGTCCAGGTCTTGGCAGCCAGTTAAGGTACAGCCTTGCTTTGCTCTCTGCGGTGCTCTGAGCCTGCCCGCCCCACCCCTTGCTCTAGCCAGCCTGGCAGATACTCCTGGCTATGGCCCCACCTAACCATGGCCAGCACTGGGGACAGTTGGAGTGGCTCTCTAGAGGCCTTCCTGACAGCCCAGGTAAGGAGAAGGCTGCCCAGGTGGGTGAGGCCCACCCCCACCAAATTACCCTCCCATGTTCCCTCTTTGTTTTGAGCTGGATGCCCCCCCTCACTTGTTTCTTCATCTGTTCAGCCCATGAGGGCTCCCCATCTGCTTATGGCTGATTTCCTAGCAGAGGTGGGGACAGAAAGGACTACTTCTTCTTCTTCTTCTTCTTCTTCTTCTTCTTCTTCTTCTTCTTCTTCTTCTTTTTCTTCTTGACAGGATTTCTCTGTGTAGCCTTGGCTGTCCTGGAACTCACAGAGATCTGCCTTGTTCTGCCTCCTGAGTGCTGGGATTAAAGGCATGAGCCACCTGACAAAGACTCTTTTTCTATCATTTGATTATCTGCATTTTCATGCTAGGGGGTTGGAGAAGCTTGCTGCTTTTCCAGAGGACCCAAGTTCAATTCCCCGCACCCATGTTTGATACCTTTTAAAACCCTGTAACTCCAGCTCCAGGGGATCTGAAACCCTCTTCTGGCCTCTGTGATGCCACATATCACATATACACATAAATAAAATACATCTTTAGCTGGGCGGTGGTGGCACATACCTTTAATCCCAACACTTGGGAGGCAGAGGGCAGGCAGATCTCTATGAGTTTGAGGCCAGCTCGGTCTACAAAGTAAGTCTAGGACAGCCAAGGCTAACAGAGAAATCCTGTCTCAAAAAACAAAAACAAAAACAAAAATCTTTAAAACCATTCTAAGGGATGGGCCTCGGTTGCTAGGCTGGTTGCCTAGCAAGTGTGAAACGTTGGGTTTCATGCCCAGCACAGGGATGTGTGTACACGTCTGTGACCCCAGCACTTGGGAGGTGCTGCTCATGGTCCTCTTTGGCTACACAGTGAGTCTGAGGCCCTGGGACATGGGAGACCCTGACTTACAATGAAAACTAAAATGTCAAGTGTTGTGTTGCACACCTTTAATCCCAGTACTTGGAAGGCAGAGACCAGCTTGAAGTACATAGCAAATTCTAGGCCAGCCAGGGCTACTGTCTGAAGAATAAAACAAAACAAAATAAATAATTCTTCAGCAGGGCTGTTTGGCTGCCACACTGAGACACATTTAAATATCATTGCTGAGCCGGGTGCTGTGGCGCACGCCTGTAATCTTAGCACTCAGGGAGGCAGAGGCAGGTGGATCTACAAAGTGAGTCCAGGACAGCCAAGACTACACAGAGACACCCTGTCTCAAAAAACAACAACAACAGCCGGGCGTGGTGGCGCATGCCTTTAATCCCAGCACTCGGGAGGCAGAAGCAGGCGGATCGCTGTGAGTTCAAGGCCAGCCTGGTCTACAAAGTGAGTCCAGGATGGCCAAGGCTACACAGAGAAACCCTGTCTCGAAAAAACAAAAACAAAAACAACAACAACAACAACAACAAATAATAATAATGATAACAAAATAAATAAATAAATAAATATCAGCCGGGCAAGGCGGCTCACGCCTTTAACCCCAGCCCTCAGAGGCAGAGGCAGGTAGATCCCTGTGAGTTCAAGGCCAGCCTGGTCTACAAAGCAAGTCCAGGATGGCCAGTGCTACACAGAGAAACCCTGTCTGGAAAAACAAAAAATAGGGGGCTGGAGAGATGGCTGTGAAGGTAAAAGCACTGGCTGCTCTTCCAGAGGTCCTGAGTTCAATTCTCAGCAACCACACAGTGGCTCACAACCATCTATAGTGAGATCTGGTGCCCTCTTCTGGCACGCAGGTGTACATGCAGGCAGAGCACTCACATACATTACATCAAATAAATAAATATTTAAAAAAATAAAAAGAATTGGGGAAGAGGGGATCAATATGATCAAAAATCATTGTATGGAGCCGGGTGTGGTGGTGCACGCCTTTAATCCCAGCACTCGGGAGGCAGAGGCAGGCGGATTGCTGTGAGTTCGAGGCCAGCCTGGTCTACAAAGTGAGTCCAGGATGGCCAAGGCTACACAGAGAAACCCTGTCTCGAAAAGCCAAAAAAACAAAAACAAAACAAAACAAAATCATTGTATGAAATTAAAAAAAAAGAATTAAAAAAGAAAAACCAAAAATAAATAAATAAATATCATTGCTGAGGGAATGGGTCTCCAGATAGGCGTCATCTGCTTCTAGCAAAGGATACAGTCTTTCCCCTTGAAGAGGGTCTTTCCCGTCAGCATTTCTGCCATGATACAGCCAACAGACCAGATGTCCACTGCAAGGAAGGAGCGGGTGTTGTCTGGACCATCTGATAGCCTCTAGAGTAGGTCACCAGGGTCCCCTGGGGAAGCTGACCACTGACCTGTCTGGTTGTAATGCATCCAGCTGAGAATTACCTCCGGGGCCCGGTACCAGCGGGTCACCACATAGCCAGTCATCTCGGGGTCTGCATGCCGTGCTAGCCCAAAGTCTAGGATCTATGGCTCAAGGGACACGGAGAACGAGCTGGCTGAGGAAAGGGGTCCCCGAGGGACAGAGCCCACCTCACCTGAAATTCCATCCACCGCCCCATCCTCGGTGGACCTGCTGTGAGCCACTCACCTTCAGCTCACAGTCTTCATTCACTGCCAGGTTGCCCGGCTTCAGGTCCTGGGTGGGAGGACAGAGAGGGAGCACGGGGCTGAAGCCGAGCCAGCAGGCTGTCTTAGATACGCACACGCACATGCACCCGCACCCACACACGTGCCCGCGCATGCGCAAAGGCCCCCCCCCCCCCCCCCCCGCCCCATGCACTGCAACATGATGAGCTGGGCCACTTCTCTTTCCTTCCAGGCCTCCGTTTCCTCGTGTATAAAATGATGAAGTGCCAGCTCGGGCCTCAGTGGGCAGCAACTCCCCAAAGGGTCTCCCCAAATCTCCCCAGACCATCCACAGCCAGTGTTCCTGAGAACTGTCACTCTCTCCACTGCTGCCAGACCCTTGACCACCTGAGCAGTGCCGACCGCCGCCCCGCCCCGCCCCCTAAGCACACAGAGCCTGAGGCATGGTAGAGAAAAGCACTCACCCTGTGGACGACGCCAGCTGAGTGGATGTACTGAAAGGGGGAGAGGAAGGTGAATTGGAGGTGGCAGCTTCCACACCCCATCACAGCCTGCTCTACCTCTCCACAGAGCCCTTGGCCACTGTGCCGGCCACCCACACCTACCTTCAGACCTTTGAGCATCTGGTACACCAAGTACTGGACCTTATCCTCGCTGAACTCCATCCCCATGATCTTCTGTAAATCTGTCTGCATGAAGGGCATCACCAGGTAGCTGGAAGGCAGGAGGCTTTTTAGCACAGCTCCCAGCCTCCTGTGGGCCCAGGGGTGACCTCGGAGGGACAGGGGGCAGAAGCAGGCCACAACAGCAGCCCTGGAGACAACACCAGGCAAGAAGGCCTAAGAAGTGTTAGGTGGCGGTACAGCACGCCTATAATCCCAGCACTCGGGGAGGGAGAGGCAGGAGATTGCTGTGATTTTGAGGCCAGCTTGGTCTACAAAGTGAGTCCAGGACAACAAGGGTGATTACACAGAAAAAAATGTGTTTCAAAAAAAAACAAAAACAGCCAGGCTGTGGTGGCGCATGCCTTTAATCCCAGCACTCAGGAGGCAGAGGCAGGTGGATCGCTGTGAGTTCGAGGCCAGCCTGGTCTACAAAGAGAGTCCAGGACAGCCAAGGCTACACAGAGAGACCCTGTCTCAAAAAACAAAAAACAAAAAAAACCAACAAAAAACAAAAAAAACAAAAAAGAAAGAAAGGAAGAAAAACAAAAAGGGGAGCTGGTGAGATGGCTCAGAGGTTAAGAGCACTGGCTGCTCTTCCAGAGGTTCTGAGTTCAATTCCCAGCAACTAGACGGTGGCTCACAACCATCTATAATGAGATCTGGTGCTCTTTTCTGGCATACAGGCACACGTGGGCAGAACACTGTATACATAATAAATTAACAAGTAATAACTCTTAAAAAAAAAAAGAAAGGAACAACATCAGAGGTTGACCTCTGACCTCCATATGTACACACATATAAATGCACACATACCTTTATACACATATGCAGCTCCATACACATGAACACATAATAAATAAATAAATAAAACACATGAAGAGCCAGCAGTGCCCAGCCTGGGCTCCTGGCATTGCTGCCACTGCGACCCGATTGGCCGAGCTCAGGATAACCACCCGCATTGGAGCATGCTCAGTAAACTACACGCTGTGTTCACACAGCGTTGCCCTGGCTCTGCCCTCCATGCCCACAGCAGCAGCTGCCAGCGTTTCCTTCTGCTTCCATGCTAAGGTTTCTGGCAGCGGGTCACGCCCAGCCCAGACGGCTCCCCTTACTACAAATGTCTGCCCTTCCAGGAAGCCATGGGAAACAGTCCTCAGAGGGTGGAGGAAGAAAGAGCCTGTACTACCAGGCACTCGGAAGGGATTTTCAAACAGGTCAAGGTCAGAACTGTGACTCCAGGTGGTAACGGCAAAGTCCAGAGCGAAAAGTAGATTATAAACGGTATGTGTATAGCGCACATGCGCACACATACTTTTTTTTATTTTTGAGACAGGGTCGCATTACGTAGCCCTGCCTGGCCTGGAACTCACGGGGCTCCGCCTGCCTCCTGAGTGCTGGGGTTACATGTTTACACCCCTTGCTTCTGTAAGCTACTTCAGGGAGCTGGAGGGACCACTCAGTGGCCAAGAGCACTTGTTGCGTTTCTTAGAGAACCCAAGTTCAAGTCCCAGCATCTATAGGCAACTTCCAACTGTCTGTGACTTCAGACATGTGCACATACCAACACACAACAAAACATACATACATACACATACATAATTTTAAATTAAAAGAAATCTTTAAGTCTCTCTTCTTCCTCCAACGTTGGAGAAACAGTTTACTTCACTTTCTTCACTGCCTCCCACATGCTGGCTCTCAGAACCTCAACTGCCGGGATCAAGGTCTCCAGTGACCACCTCACAACCACAGTGACGCTCTGTGAGTTCAAAGCCAGCCTGGTCTACAAAAAGAGTCCCAGGACAGCCAGGGCTATTACACAGAGAAACCCTGTCTCCAAAAATCAAAAACCAAAACCAAAACAAAGAGTCAAGGGCCCAAGATGGAGTTCGTTATTTTTTCCTCAAGGTCTGTTCTTCCTTCTTAGATTCCAGACAGGGACTGAGACTCCTGGACACCTGTGCTAACCTCCCTCAGCCACCATGTCCAAAGAGATGCCACAAGTCCTGTCAGTACTGCTTGAGGGGGCCTTGGATCTGCCCTCGGGATCCCGTACGGTAATGAAGATCAACTGCAGTGTGGTGTGTCGGGGGTCCTCGACGCTGTAGCTTCTCCCCAGGGGCTCCCTGCTCCTTTCTCATAGCTGCTGCCTATATCCCCCAAATCTGACAGACAGGATCAACACCCTGCTTAAAGCCTCCAGACTTAGTGGGCTGGGGGTGCGGCTCAGCTGGTGGTGTTGCTTGCCTAGCACGCACAAAACCATGACCTCAGTTACCAGCACCAAAGCCTAGAATCTGAGCACTTGGGGGGATGGAGGCAGGAGGACCCCAAGTTCAAGGTCATCCTTGGCTACACAGGTAGTTGGGGGCCAGCCTGTGATACATCAGAGATCCCATCTAAACAGCACAAGACACCAAAACACTCCCACAACCCTTGTGGCACTGAGGTAGGACTGAGGTAGGATGAGGAAAGCCATTTACAGCTGCCACTCACGCCCTGAATTTTCACTATCTCCCAGTCGTCCCTGCCCAGGCACGTGCCAACAAAGCCTGACACCCTGCAACCAAACGCTTTGCTTACTTGTAACAGTCAAACCCCATTTGCCAGACTATCCAGGGCTACCTGACCCTCGCTTCCTGCTGGGCAAACTGTCTAGGTATCCTGAGGTCCAAGGTCACACCTGGCCCCAGGAATTAGTGAGGGGTGTTAGTGCACACTGTGTGGGAGGCAGCAGTTGTCTCTGTCTTGGTGCCAAGGCCTGGTAACAAGTATAGGAGCTGTGCAGACAGCCGGGGGGGGGGGGGGCGGGAACAGGGTCCCTAAAGTTCTTCCACCCAAAGCTGAGGTACCTCTCCAGAGAGAACCTCAATGTGACAGGAAAGAGGCGTGAGAACTGCTAGTGGGGACCCCCTTTCCACCCAATCCTGGAAGCTACCCTAAGCCTCCGTTAAGATCTGCCAACACCCCCAAGCCAGTGTAGCCCCACTCACAAATCATGGAAGTTTCGAAGGGAAGAGGCAGGGGTAAAGACGTCCAGGAGCCCGATGACCTGAGGAAAAGATCACCAGTGAGGCTGGACCGCCCCCCCGCCCCCCTGTTCCCTACTCCTCAAAGCCTTAGCCGCCCTGAGGCCACCAGCCAGGTCACCCTCTGCCACAGGAGGTGGCCTCAGGTGGCATGGGAGCACTATGGGGGCCCAGGCTGAGAGCAAGGTAAGCCCATAGCTCCCAAATTGGGGGTGCAGGGGAGACAATTCCACTTCCAACTAACAAACCACGAGGAAAAAGAAAAAGAGTGACGGATGAAAGGCCTCCGTGTCTCCAGGACATCTCAGCCCCAGCTTTGGACCTTGGGTCGCCAGTCACATCTGTCAGTCTGCTATAGGGCTGGTTCAGCAGCAGGGGAAAGCCCCCTCCACCTCATAGCTAGACACGGCTAAGGAGAGGATGGGCAAAGGGGCACGGGGCTCACAGACTACAAGGCTCTGAAGCCACTATTTGAAATGGACCTCGGCCCTCCAGTCTGGTCCACAGCTGGGTTACCGGCTGTTTGCATCAGACAGGAAGGTCAAATGGTCAGGTACCAGGCTGCCTTGACTTCCAGCCCCATCTGCCGCCTGATGAACTGCATAACCCAGGAAACCTTTCCATGCCTCAGTTTCCTTATCTGTGCCACGGGTGGCATGGGTTACCGAGAGGATTATGTAAGTCAGCCAGCCCCACCCCGACCCCCCACCCCCGGCCATGCACTAAATACTCAGGATTTGTTGTCAGTCTTACAGTCCCCGACACAGACAGCATTAGCTCAAGTGCCCAGGCCCAGCAGAAGCGGGAGTTCTCACAAAACCAATCCCAAAGCTCCCCTGTGCTTACTTCCTCCTCTCAATCGAGATAAAGGTGGTTGTTTTTTTTTTTTTTTTCTGGGAAGTGAGCTGGGCAGGCCCTGGCACCTTCTTGTTGAACTAAGGAGCTGCGAAGCCAGGGTGGAGCAAGGGAGAGTCTTTTCCCTGGCCCTGCGCCCCAGAACCCTGAGCAGACCACTCCTGGGCCCTCTCTCCCTGTCCTCTGATCCCCAACACATCCATTCCCCGGCCGCAGCAGCCTACGTTCTCATGGTTCATGTGCTTCAGCAGCAGGAGCTCGCGGTAAGCGCGCTTGGCAAAGATCTCCGACTGGAAGGGCCGGCTCAGCTTCTTGATGGCCACCTTCTCCCCTGTCCTCTTGTCAGTGGCCGAGCTGCGGGGTCACGGGCAGGTGAGAAGGAGGGGCGACGCAAAAAGCCCGAACTCAGGATCCCTCCCGCCTTGTCCTAGGCCACCCCTACTCCGTATCTCCCCCATGCAGGTCAGAGACCAGGAACTCAGAGGCCAGCAGAGTGTGTGTGGGTCGCGCCGGGTACGGGAGGGGGCTGGGCCGGGGGTGGGGGGTAGGGAAGACACCGAGAAAGGGGCAGCGGGACAGGGACAGAAACAACTCATGCTGACAGGATGTAGAGCAGGCCAGGTGTCCCTACGCTGCGATTTGGCAAGTTCCCCTCTTGGGGCCTCATCTGCAACCGCAGGGATCTGTCCCACGAAACTCCGAGGTCCCTTTTAAAAGTTACAACCTTGGAGAACTAGATTCGGCAGCCACTCAACCCACAGGGGCCCCTAGTGTCTCCGGGTGAACCAGGGGAGGCTGCTAAGGGGTGGCCTGCGGCTCCTCTGTCTCCTAGGGTCCCGGGGGTCTCACCACACCGCGCCATACGCCCCGCTGCCGACGTGCGTGGGCGTCTGATAGGTCTTGGGTAGCTCCCAGGCGGTCTTGTTGATGTCCTGTTTGTAGAAACCCCTTTTCCGGGTGAAGCTCATCCCGCACCCCGTGGTGGCGGCCCTGCGCGGCGGCGGCTGCGGTGGCTGCCCGCGGGCTCCAGGCCCGGGTGTCCCGCCGGGGCCCCCTCCCGCCCCGCGCCCGCTCCTCCCCCGTGGGGCGGCGCACCTGCCGCCTCACCCAGGTGCGTCCCCGCCCCGGCCCGTCCGCCCGCGCTCCAGACTCCTCCCATCACCGGCGGAGGCCCCAGGCCCCACCCGCCACCTGCAGCAGGTACCGGGTGGCCTGCGGGAAGGGGTGCCTGGGAGGCTGCCTAGGTCCCTCCTGCCCTGTCCGAAGAGCTAGGCCGGGCGCGGGGGTGGGGTGGGGTGCGGTGTTGATAGTTTGAGAAATAAAACCTCACAGATGCAAGGCGTGGTGGCTCAGGTCTGTACTATGCAGAGGCAGTTCGAGTCCACCACAGTACATAGTTCGAGGCCAGACTGAGTGAGAACCTGAGAAAGGAGGAAGAAACGAAGGAAGAAACGAAGGAGTGGGGAGAAACTAGAAACAGAGAATGAAGAGGGAGGGAAGGAGGGAGGGAGGGGGGGAACAATGTCATCTTTGGCTACAAAGCAGGTCAGAGGCCAGCATGTGTTACATAGTAAAATCCTGACTTGAAACAATCTTAAAGATGGAGCTGTTGTTCAGCAGCTAAGAGTCTGAACTGCTCTGGATGAGGACCTGAGTTCATCTCCCAGTACTTATGCGATTGTATACATTTAAAAGTAAAGAAAATACGGGGGGGGGGGGGAGGCGCACACCTGTAATCCTAGTACTCAAAAGGCAGAGGCAGGTGGCTCTCTAAGTTTGAGGCCAGCCTGGTCTACAGGGTGATTCCAGGACAGTCAAGGCTACACAGAGAGACCCTGTCTCAAAGAAACAAGAAGAAGAAGAAGAAGAAGAAGAAGAAGAAGAAGAAGAAGAAGAGGAGGAGGAGGAGGAGGAGGAGGAGGAGGAGGAGGAGGAGGGAGGAGGAGGAGGAGGAGGAGGAGGAGGGAGAAGAGAGAAGAAGAAGAAGAAGAAGAAGAAGAAGAAGAAGAAGAAGAAGAAGAAGAAGAAGAAATAATGACTTCCAGATCCTAAGGTTCAGCTATGGACTGTGGCTCAGAATCTCTTGCTCTTTCCTTATTTTTCGGAAACAAAATTCAGACTTTAAATTGTTCCTTGCAGAAAAGGTTTGGTGTCTTCCACCCAGAATCAACAGCTGCTAATTCTAGAGTCAAGATTTAAATGTCCAGGGTAGTTTGTTTGTCATTGGTGGTGGTGGTTTGTGAGACAGGGTCTCACTGCGTGTCTTGGCTGGCCTAGAACCTGCTATGTAGACCAGACTGGCGTCTAACTCATAGCTATCCCCCTGCCTCTGCCTCCAAGGAAATTTCCAGTTCTGAGTATAGGCTTTGGCTTGGTTTTCTGACCACTGTCTTGTTCTCCAGCTCAGCCATGAGGGCTCTGGAAGGACAGGCTCTGCATGTCCCGTGGATGTGTCGATGCTTGCTCCCTGGCTTCTCTGTGAAAGGAGTGAAGGCAGCTTGCTTCATTTGTCAGAGGAGGGAGGCTTACAGGAAAGCCACAAGCCATCTGGGAGACCCCATCAAGCTGTCTACAGACCCCAAATTTTGCCCAGCTGCTTCTCTCACACACAGTCTGCAGATCATTTGGCGAAGCACCCGCACAGAAACACTTGACACATGTTGTGAGCTGGGCATCCACCTTACTCATCGTAAGGCCCATATCAAAGAATGTATACGTGAGAGATAAACACACATGCTTGCCATGCGCCTGCCATTAGCATGTTTTACGTATTCCACTCCAGGGCAGAAGGCTGGTGAGTCAGGCAGAGCATCCTCACCAGAGAAGTGACAAACAGGCACAGAGGGGTTAAGTAATTAGCTAAAGGTCACAAGGCACAAGGGCAGAGCCAGGTGAGGATGAGAAAGCCCAGGCTCTTGGCAGCAAGGTGCAGTGGTGTCCCCAAACCACCTGGGATAGTTGTAAGGTTGTGGCTCCCTTAGTACAGCCCACTTCCTGCCCACATCCGCTTTGCTGATCCTGAGTCCCCCTTGGGAAGAGAAAGGAAAGGCAGGCATCAGGAGTTTGAGACTCTTCGGGTTGGTGGCTCCGGTTTAAGGAACCGTGTTTCGGGAGCTGCTCACGGGTTGATGATAGTTGGCCCCGAGACACCTGGTTTCCGTCTGGGTTGAGAGAAGAGAAGGGGCTAGAGTCTCTGCAGTGGGGTAGAGCTGAGCCCTGAAGGCAAGGAGCCCCAGGGAAGCCTTTGAGGCCCAGTCGTGCCATCCCCGTAGCACAGCTGGCCACTCTGGACTCCTCTTGAGCAAGGATCAGGAAGTGACTCAGGCCTTCGACTCAGCTGACAATGACCCTCACCTTGGGCCTTGCTGGGCTTGGGTTTACTCAGCAGCCTGGCAGCCATGGAGGGAACTGCCTTCAATCCAGTGAGGGGAGTCACGGGGGCAGGAGAAGGGGAGGAGGTTGGGGAGGAGAGGGGAGGAGGGAGGGGAGAGGGTGGGGGGAGGAGGAAGAAGGGGAGAGGAGGAGGGAGGGGAGAACAAAAGGGGAGGAAGACGGACTAGGAAGAGAGAAGGAAAGCTAGGTGTGGTGGCGTGGATCTTTGTGAGTTCGAGGCCAGCCTGGTCTACAAAGCAAGTCCAGCACAACTAAGGCTGCACAGAGAAACCCTGTCTGGGAAAAACAAACACAAAGACAAAAAAAGAAGAAGAAGAAGAAAGAGAAAAACCAAAGAGAGAGAGAGAGAGAGGGAGGGAGGGAGGGAGGGGAGAAGAAGGGGGAGGGGTCACCAAGGGCATCGTGGGTAGCTGGACTCTTCTCCCCTACCTCCAAGGACCTCAGTCCCTCTCCCTCTCAGACACTAAGGCACTGAAGTACTGTGGAGGCAAAAAGTCAGGAATCCAACTTTGGAAGGACACCTGAGTTCCGGCCCTGGCACTGCCTTCTGTGTGACTTCAGACCAAAGTTCTAGCGCGCCCTGAGCCTTAGTGTCCTTGTCCAACAGAGGTGACACAGGCAGGTGGAGTTCCTTCCTTGTGAGGTTCTTCAGACAAGTGCACCTTTCCCCCCACATTTGAACAAATTTTAAACTTTTTTTTTTTTAGACATGGTCTCTCTGTGCAGCCCTGGCTGTACTGGACTCCCTTTGTAGCCCAGGCTGGCCTCAAACTCACAGCGACCCACCTGCCTCTGCCTCCCAAGGGCTGGGATTAAAGGCGTGTGCCACCACCGTACTGCATGAGATTTCTTTTTTATTTTTATTTTTGAGTGTTTTGTTTAATGCACTGTGTTAATGCCTGGTGCCCACAGAGAC
This sequence comes from Acomys russatus, assembly GCF_903995435.1. Taxonomy (NCBI): domain Eukaryota; kingdom Metazoa; phylum Chordata; class Mammalia; order Rodentia; family Muridae; genus Acomys; species Acomys russatus. The sequence continues at coordinate 58,470,361 of NC_067147.1, forward strand.
CACTGGATGCCAGAGCTGGAGTTACAGGTTGTTGTGAGCCACCATTTGCATGCCAGGAACCAAGCTCTGCAAGACCAGCTGCTCTTAACTGCCAAGCCGTCCCTGTGGCTCCTTTTCTAAAAAGTGTGTGTGTGTGTGTGTGTGTATGTGTGTGTGTATAGGTGTGTGTGTGTGTGTGTGTGTGTATAGGTGTGTGTGTGTATGTGTGTGTGTCTGTGTGTGTTTATATGTGTTTGTGTATAGGTGTGTGTGTGTGTGTGTGTGTGTGTGTGTTCGTGGGTATGTGCACATGAGCGTAATGCCCTCAGAGGCCAGAGGAGGACCTCTAATCTCCTATATCTGGAGTGACAGGCATCAAGAGGGACCTAATGTGGATGCTGAGGACCTGACTCTGGTCCCCTTTAACTTCTGGGCCATCTTAGCAGCCCCAGTGCCTCGAACTCACAGAGATCCGCCTGCCTCTGCCTCCCTAAGTGCTGGGATTAAAGGAGTGCGCCACCATGCCCGGCTCTCCTTCCACTCTCGTGAGCCCCCTTTTAGAAGCTTCATGACCTCCCCCCACCACACACAACTCTAGCGTCTAGGAGCCTAGGTTAGAACAATACGTGACATTTGCATGTCTGGGTCTCTGGCTTCCTTCAGCTGGCACACCAACCCTCCGTTCTGTCTGTTGTCCTACAAATGCCATGACTTCATCCCTCTTCATGGCTGCGTGAGATTCCACTGTGCACATGTCACACATTTTCCTTGTCATTCATCTGGTGATGACATGTAGGCTGGTTCCACTTCTGGGCTAAGGTGAAGAGAGAAACAGAGCACAGATGCTGGAGTGACTCTGTGGTGTGCTGTCCTCAGGGTATGCAGCCATTTTTATTTTTAAATGTTTTTGTTTTTCTGAGACAGGGCTTCCCTGTGTAGCCTTGGCTGTCCTGGACTCACTTTGTAAAGCAGGCTGCCCTCAAACTCAAAAAGATCCACCTGCCTCTGCCTCCCAAGTGATAGAATTAAAAGTGTGTGCCACCATGTCTGGCTTGTTTTTGTTTTTTTTCCGAGACAGGGTTTCTCTGTGTAGCTTCGGCTGTCCTGGACTCTCTATGTAGACCAAACTGGCCTCGAACTTATAAAGATCCACCTGCCTCTGCCTCCGGAGGGCTAGGATCAAAGGCGTGCACCCCCATGCCCAGCCACGTTTTTTGCTTTTTTAAAGACATGGTCTCATTATGTAGCCTTCGTTAGCCTGGAACTCTCTCTGTAGCCAGCTAGTCACAGTGCAAGCTAGATGCCAGATGCTCAGTCAGCTGGCTACGGGGGCCAGGTGCTGCCCCTTCCAACATCAATGAGAGCTTTATCCACCCCCAGCAGTCTCACCAGCTGGGAACATGCTAGCATGACAGAGCAGGAAAACAGGCGGGGCAGTGGTAGTGACGCCTGTAATCCCAGAGCTCTGGAGCCAGAGGCAGGCAGATCTCTGAGTTTGAGGCCAGCCTGGTCTATAGAGATCCCAGACAGCCAAAGCTGCACAGAGAAACACTGTCTCGAAAAACAAAAGCAAAAAAAAAAAAAAAAAAAAAAAAAAAACAACAACAACAACAACAACAAACCATGTCATCCCAAGCATAGGCCAACTAGGGTCTCACACCAAACCAATCCGGTTGGACTTTCAACGTGGCTATGGACAGGCTGAACTCATTTCTCATTGCGGGAGGAAGAGCATCCACCTTCTGTGAACAGGATTAAGGTTTGGACCAAGTTAGGTAACTATGGGCTTGCAGAAGCCAGTTCTTTTCCCCCAGAGAGTAACAGTGAGAGAGATGCTGTGAGAAGTGCTCAGCTTGGTGCCGGGTGCACAGTAAGTACCCGTAAGTTGTGCCCCGCCCCCACCCCAGGGGACAGCCAGCCAACAGGTGTGGTTCTGTTCAGCCCTTTCGCTCCTCCGAGGTCATGATTGGGCTCTTTCGGCTCCAACCCACAACCAGCTCCCCTGGTAAATGAAAGAACCAAACACTGGACAGAGACCCATGCAACACTTGGTTCTGGAGGAGGCTCGGAGGGAGGGTAACGGGCTTGTCACACAAGTGTGAGGACCAGAATCTCCTCCTCCACGACTCCCACCCCCGGGAGAAAAGCCGAGTACGGAGGCACACACCTGTAGTCCCAGCACTGAGGGGGCAGCCACAGGAGGCTCCCTGGGGCTTGCTGGCCACTCGGGGGTAGCCAAACTCTGTAGTTCCAGGTTCAGTGAGAGATCCTGTCTATAAAGATGTCTTAGGGGTAAAGGCTCTGACATGAGCTGGGTCCCTAGGATCCACACAGTGAGAGCAGAGAACCAAGTCTCAAAAGCTGTATTCTGGCCTCTATGTGGTGTCAAGTGCATCTCCCGACAGACAGACAGACAGACAGAGAGACACACAGACACACACACACACACACACACACACAAGTAAATGTAAAAATTTTTTTTATTTTTTATTTTGGTTTTGTTTTTAAGATTTATTTATTATTTATACAGTATTCTGCCTGCATGTGCATTGGGTCTCTTTACAGATGGTTGTGAGCCACCATATGGTTGCTGGAAATTGAACTCTGGACCCCTGGAAGAGCAGAAAGTGCTCTTAACCTCTGAGCCATCTCTCCAGCCCCCTTACTTTGTTTTTTTAAGACAGGGTTTCTCTGGGATCAAAGGTGTGCGCCACCAGGCCCGACTAAATGTAAATTTTTTTTAATTACAAAAAAGGGCCAGAGAGATGGCTCAGTGGTTGGTGAAGAGCACTTTCTGCTCTTGCAGGGGACCCAGGCTTGTTCCTGGGCACCCATATCAAGCAGCTCAATCTTCTGCTCCAGAGCATCTGACCTTCCCAGCCTTCTCAGGCACCTGTCTGCATGTGGTGCACATACGGACAAGAGGAGCATACATGCATGTTTAAAAATTATTTTAAAAAATAAGGTGGATGCCAGGCATGGTGGCGCAAGCCTCTAATCCCAGCACTTGGGAGGCAGGGGCAGGCAGATCGCTGTGAGTTCGAGGCCAGCCTGGTCTACAGAGTGAGTCCGGGACAGCCAAGGCTACACAGAGAAACCCTGTCTTGAAAAACAAAACAAAACAAAAAGGTGGAGATGAACTGAGGAAGACATCCCAGCCTTGACTGCTTCTGGCCTCCACACACGTATAAACATACATGTGCACACAGAAGCTCTTAAAAAAGAAAAAAAAATCCCCCTGGTGCTTTGAGGGCCTGTTTTGTGTTGGGACTGATCTGGGTGCAGAATAAAACATTGCAGAGGGGGAACAGATGGAATCCAAGCAAACAGCTACAGTAATGGACTGAGCTGTGTGAATTCGCTGATATACAACAACTGGGCTGTTTAGCCAGGTGGAAAGGACCGGGGGATGGGGGGGGGGGGAGAGACCCTGCCCCTCCTGTTTGTCTGTGGCGCCCTCTGCTGGGCAATGGCAGTAAGGACTGCTCATCTGCGAGGTGCCTCTCAGCAGAATCCTTTTTCTCCTCTTTCACCTCCTCACAGGCCCGGTCTTGGAAAGATGTGGTCTGCCAGGTGTAATCTTGTTATTTTACCAGCGTTGTCGCCTGTGAGATGTGCACCTTCGCCATTAGACAATGACTGGACACTGTCCTCGTCACTGTTGGTCCCGCATACCCCACTTGTTCCCATGGATGCTCAGTAACTAATACTTTTAAAAGAACTATTCATTTTTATTTTTATTTTTTAAATTTATTTATTTACTATTTACATAGTATTTTGCCTGCGTGTCAAAAGAGGGCATCAGATCTCATTATAGATGGTTGTAAGCCACCATGTGGTTGGTGGGAATTGAACTCAGGACCTTTGGAAGAGCAGCAGCCAGTGCTCTTAACCTCTGAGCCATCTCTCTAGCCCCTTGTTTTTATTTTTTATGTGTATGGATGTTTTGTACACTCTGTGTGTGCAGTACCTGAACAGACCAGAAGAGGGAGTCAGTTCATCTGGAATTGGAGTTATCCTAGGTCGTGAGCTGCCTTGTAAGTCGTGGTAATCGAATCTGGTCCTTTGAAAAGCAGACAGTGCTCTTAACTGCTGAGGCAACTCTCAGGGAGTGTCGAGGGCTGAGATCACTAGTAATCAGTGGCTTTGATCTGTCCTGGTATTTGCATGTTAATTGACAGGATCTCCTGTAGCCCAAGCTGGTTTCGAACTCTTTATATAACCAAGGGTGTCCTTGAACTTCTGATCCTCCACTTCGCCTGGGCTGAGATTACAATTGTGGGTCACCAAGCCCAATTATGCTTTCTGGGGATGGGACGCCAGTGCTTCACGGGTGCCAAGTGGGTACTGTATTGGCTGAGCCCAGTCCTAGCCCTCCCTCCCCCCTTGCCCCACCCAGCCCTCCCCCCTGCCCCCCCAGCCCTCCCCCTGCTCCACCCAGCCCTCCCCCTGCTCCACCCAGCCCTCCCCCACTTCCTTTTATTTTCACTTTGTCCTTTTCCTGCTTCCTGAAGTGAAGCGCTATTCCAGGACCTGACAAGGAATCTGGCCTCCTCACCTCGCTGTGTGTAATCATACCGAGCTTCAATTCTGTGCTGTTCTGTTTCCTCCAGGCACCACCTGCCTGTGACTTCATGGGGCCTCAGTCACCGCGGTGACCTTCAGAATGACTTGGCCCCAAGTCACGACAAGGAAATAATCAAAATTGTGCCCTGGTGATGATGTTTATGGGGGAAGGTGTTCTACCCTGCCCCATCTACTCCCTGCCGCTCCCAGCTTGGTCCTGGGAGCTAGAGAGAGATGTCGTAAGATGGTCAGAGGGGGACTCCAGATGAGCAGCCTCCATGAGTCATCCCTGTGCTGGGACGTGACTTTGTGGAGATACAGCTGCCTGCGTCATCCACACTCCTGCAAATGGGCCCCAATAAACTCTGCCACGCTGGTTGGTCTGTGCCTTGTCCAGGGGGAACAGATGTTTCCCTGTATTTCCCCAGGAAAAGTTACAAGGTGCATTGGAAACCAGGATTTGGCGTGGGTAAAGGTGCCCGCTGCCTAGCCCAATAACCTGAATTAATACCCTCGGACCCATGTGGAGGAGGAAGAGAACCAACCCCCACTGATTGTTCTGTGACCTGTACACACAGTATTGTATGCACACACTTGGGCACACACAGATAAAAACAACGGGATTTTTTGTTTTTGTTTTTGTTTTTTTTTTGGTTTTTCGAGACAGGGTTTCTCTGTGTAGCCTTGGCCGTCCTGGACTCACTTTGTAGACCAGGCTGGCCTCGAACTCACAGGGATCCGCCTACCTCTGCCTCCCGAGTGCTGGGATTAAAGGCGTGCGCCACCACGCCCGGCTTTTTTTTTTTTTTTTTTTTTTTTGGTTTTTTTTTTTTAACAACGGGATTTTTATTTTTTATTTTTGGTTTTTCGAGACAGGGTTTCTCTGTGTAGCCTTGGCCATCCTGGACTCACTTTGTAGACCAGGCTGGCCTTGAACTTACAGTGATCCGCCTGCCTCTGCCTCCCGAGTGCTGGAATTAACGGCGTGTGCCAACACGGCCAGCCCCATAGACGTAATTTTTTTTAAAAACTCTTCTAAAGGCAACCTTAACTTGGACCACCCTGCCTGCTCCACACAACCCATGGTCCCACTGAACCCCCAGGCCTCAGGGCACCCACAATTTTTAGGTACGCTTGCACTCCTATAAGCCGGTGCCAAGGTAGCCGGGGACGAGGACACAGCCCGAGTTTCAGTCTCACCTTTCATGGCTGTGTGACCTTGAGTAGATAAACGCATGTCTCTGAGCTTTGTCATCTGTTAGGCAGGACAGCACCATCCACCTGGCCAGGGAGGAGGAGGGTGTGAGGGTTGTCACGTACCCGCTTCCCTCCTCCTCACAGAACCGGACACAGCCACAGTCCACCAGCTCCCCATCCCCCACCCCACCCCTACTGTCCCCCAAGCCCTTCTGTGTCTCTTGCTAATGTGGTGGCTGGTTATTCCTCTAGAACTCTGGGCTCAGGAGGGTCAGGTCTTTGTTTGAAGCCAACTCCAAGAACCTCGTGGGTGTGGTGGCACTCGCCTTTAATCCCAGCACCCGGGAGGCAGAGGCAGGAGGATCACTGTGAGTGCAAGGCCAGCCTGGCCTACAAAGTGAGTCCAGGATGGCCAAGGCTACACAGAGAAACCCTGTCTCGAAAAACAAACAAACAAACAAACAAACAAAAAGAAAGAAAGAAAAAGAAAAAAGAAAAAGAAAAGAAAAGAAAAACCAAACCAAACCCCCCCCCAAAAAAAACCAAAAAACAAAACCACCAACTCTTGTAGCGCCCACTGGTGGTGGTGGAGGGCATGGCAGGTGTGGGTGGGGCTCCATCCCAGGAGCGCTTCGCTGCTTAGCTGTTGTCATTTTGCACCGGGTGTGTAGGCCAGCTTCCCTCCCTGCCTGCCTGGGGCTGTGCCAGCTCAAATGACCTGCTAGCTGTGGAGATGGGGTCATGACCCTGCCCAGACTCCCGTGTGCCCTGCCAGTCACCTCAGGGACAACATGCATCTCCAAGACAGAGGCCACTGAGTCTGGCTGCTCTAGGTAAATATCTGTGTCCCCTGCCAGGGTCAAAGAGACCAAGCAGGCCTCAGCCTGGCTGCTGTGACCTTGAGTGAAGCTCTGATTTCATATATTTTGCTGTGTGACCTTAGGTAACTCAGACAGGCTCTCTTACATCAGCTTTTACACACACACACACACACACACACACACACACACATATATACACACATACATTACATATATGTGTAAATGCATATATGCTTGACAAACAACAGAGCAGTATTAATATATATTAGTTAACTGCCAAAATTGTCCCGGGAAGTTTCTCTTGGCTGTGGGTACAGTTAACGCAGAGACCCAGAACTGGCTAAAGTGCTGAGACTGACTGTGGGCTCAGCCCTAAACACGCTGTGTACACCAACCGCCCCCAAGGCTCAGGGCGCATGGGGGGAGAGACATCAGAAGGACCATAGGGGCTGGAGGAGGGGGAAGAATGCTGGGAAATGCTGCCTTCTGGGCAGGACAGGAGGCCCGCGCGCAGGAGCACAGTAACTATGGTTACCTACATGAAATGACACCAGGAAGAGGGGCCCACATTCCACCCTGCAGCCCTGACTGGATTCAACAGGTACCAAAAACAAGTGGAGAGGACTGGGGGGGGGGGGAGGGAGGAGAGCTGGTGGACAAACTCAAGAAGCAGTATATGCACGCATGCGCGAGCGCGTGTGCGCACACACACACACACACACACACACACACCACACACACATCGCCTGTGACTCCAGCTCCAGGAGATCTGATGCCCCTCACCTCCTCTGGCATTTGCACACATTCTGCCCAACACCACAGACAACCAGAAATAAAGGAAATCTTTTTTTGTTTTGTTTTGTTTCGAGACAGGGTCTCTCTGTGTGTAGTCTTGGTGTCTTGGACTCACTTTGTAGACCAGGCTGGCCTCGAACTCACAGAGATCCACCTGCCTCTGCCTTTCGAGTGCTGGGATAAAAGTCATGCATCACCATGCCTCGCTAAAATAAATCTTTCTTCCTTCCTTTCTTTCTTTCTTTCTTTCTTTCTTTCTTTCTTTCTTTCGTGTGTGTAGTAAACAGTTTATTTCAGCTTACAACTTTTTAAAATTTAATTAATTCATTCAGAATACAACTCAATTGTTATCCCATCACTTGTATCCTCCCATCCCTCCCTTAAAATAAATCTTTTAAAACATTTAAAATTTGAAAACAAAAAACAAAAAAACTCCAAAAAAAACAAACCACTGGCTACTTAAATGATTCTAGGTGTGTTGGCCCCCAGCACTTGGGAGGCAGAGGCAGATGGATCTTTGTGAGTTTGAGGCCAGCCTGGTCTACAAGTGAGACCAGGACAGCCAGAGATACACAAAAAACCTGTCTCAAAAAACCAAAAGAAGGAAAAAGAAAAAAGAAAAACAACAAAAACCATGTGCAGGTATGTATGTCTATGTTTTTGTGTGTGCACATACCTGCAAGTGTGTACATGTGTGCATGTGTGCATGTGCACATGTATGTGCGTGTAAATGTATGTACATGCATGTGCTTGTATGTGAGTGCTCACAGAGGAGGATGCTGCATTTCCCAGAGTTGGAGTTATAGGCAGCTGTGGGCCATCTGATGTGGGTGCTGAGATTTGAACTCAGGCCCTTTGAAAGAGCTCGTAACCACATAAGGCCCAGGCCCAGCCATTTGTGCCCAGAGCCCTCCACAGACCCTGATCAGCCACGTCCGGATAACACTCACAAGCGGCTCGCTCCCCTTCTACGAGTAGACCCCTTGATTTGGCTCCTCACTTACTTTCCAGAAGATTCTGTTTGGCTTCACAATCATGGATCCCCCTTTCACCACTATTCAAATCTCATGGCCCTGAGGAGCTTCGTGGCAGAGTGTGTGTCAGTGGCTGTGGTAAAAACACCCCACCTCACCACCCCCACGAGACCACACCACGTGACTGGACGTAAAAAACCATTGAGGACTGGAGAGAAAGCATGGCAGGTAAAGCCAAGCCTGACAGCCAAAATTCATTCTCTGGGACTCACAAGATGAGAGGAAAAAAACTGACTTCTTCTACCACACACTAATAAACATGTTGTTGTTGTTTGTTTGTTTTTTGAGACAGGGTTTCTCTGTGTAGCCCTGGCTGTCATGGATTCACTTTGTAGACCAGGCTGGCCTCGGACTTACAGAGATCCGCCTGCCTCTGCCTCCCGAGTACTGGGATTACAGGCATGTGCCACCGTGCCTGACATAAACATGTTTTTTATTTTTATTTTTTTGTTTTTTGAGGCAGTGTCTCTCTGTGTTAGCCTTGGCTGTCCTGGACTCACTTTGTAGAACAGGCGGGCCTCGAACTCACAGCGACCTGCCTGCCTCTGCCTCTGGAGTGCTGGGATTAAAGGCGTGCACCACCATGCCTGGTGTTTTAACATGGTTTTTTTTTTTTTTTTTTTTTTTTTTTAAAGAAGCCCTTGAGGAGAGAGAAAAGAACATCTCACAGCCAGGCAAGGGGGCACATGCCCACAGTCTCCTCATGCGAAGGAGGACAGAGAAGAATCAAGATGACCAAAGACAGCCTGGGCTACCTGGTGAGTCTGAGGCAGCCTGGGCAACACAGCAAGACCATCTCAGAAACAAGTAAATAGGAGCAGGGAGACAGCTCAGCGGTTAACACATCCAAGCTTGGGGCTGGGCCTGGGATCTCCATCATTCAAGTAAAATGCCAAGTGGATGTGGTGCGCACTGGATTCCAGTTTTAGAAAGTGGGGACACGGACATCTGGACAGGGAGACTAGCCTTGTCAGCAAGCACTGGGAAGCCTTAGCGCGCGCGTGCGCGCACACACACACACACACACACACACACACACACACACACACACACACACACACACGCACGTGCACGTGCCGGTGCCCTCATATAAGCAACGCACACACCCTCGAAAACGAGAAAGAGAAAAACGGATGAGGAGGAGGCTGGGGGTGGGTTGGGGACGAGGGTTGAGGGGTGGGGTGGAGGAGTGGGGATGGGGTATAGCCCCTCCCTCATGTCATTTTCTCTCACCACCCAGCTCAACTCAGGGCCCCTGGAAGGAGGGGTCCCACGAGCGGCCCAGCAGGATTAGTGGGTGATGTCGACCTTGCAAGTCCCCGCTGCCATTCATCCTCGCTGAGGAGTCTCGGCCACGCCCTTCCTCCCCCCTCCTTACACAGCCTGGAGCCACACCTGGGCTGTCACCACACCTGGATGTTTGCTCCTGTCCTTAAAGTCATTTGCTTTGCTAAATCCAGGAGACCTCAGGCTCCCTGTCTGGCTCAACAGGTTCTTGGCCTGGCTTCTAGAGCCTGCACACACAGTTTCTTTCTCCTCTGACTCCTGGAGGATTTTGTGTACCCCAGCCCCTAGCTTAAAAATGATTTGCGGCCAGGCATGGTGGCGCTCGCCTGTAATCCCAGCACTCCGGGAGGCAGAGGCAGGAGGATCACTGTAAATTTGAGGCCAGCCTGGTCTACAAAATATGAGTCCAGTACAGGCAGGACTACACAGAGAAACCCTGTCTTGAAAAACCTAAATAAATGAATAATTTAAATTAAAAATGATTTGTAGCTGGGCGTGGTGGCGCACGCCTTTAATCCCAGCACTTGGGAGGCAGAGGCAGGTGGATCTCTGTGAGTTCGAGGCCAGCCTAGACTACAAAGGGAGTTCAGGACAGCCAAGGCTACACAGAGAAACCCTGTCTCGAAAAACCAAAAAAAAAAAAAAAAAAAGATTTGTAAAAATAAAACTAAATGAGGAAAAAAAATTTTGTTTTTGTTTTTGTTTTTTTTTTGTTTTGTTTTGTTTGTTTGCTTTTTCCAGACATGGTTTCTCTGTGTAACAGCTCTGGCTGCCCTGGGACTGGCTCTGTAGTCCAGGCTGGCTTTGAACTCACAGAGATCCACCTGCCTCTGCCTCCAAGTCCTGGGATTAAAGGCATGCGCCAAAAGTCAAAAGTTTAAAAGGACCATCTGTGAGGTGTTTTTTTTTTTTTTCCTGTAATGATTAAAAAAATAAGACGCCAGGGAACAGATATGATACGAGGAAGTTTTATTATGTGAGTATGATGTCACCGGTTGCTAGGCAGACTGGGGCCATAGGCTGCTAGGCAGATTGGGACAGTATGCTAACATTTTTCTCTTTTCTTTTTTTTTTTGATGATTTATTTATTTTATGTATACGAGTGCTCCATCTGCATGTATGCCTGCACACCAGAAGAGGGCATCAGGTCACTTTAGAGATGGTTGTGAGCCACCATGTGGTTGCTGGGAATTGAACTCAGGACCTCTGGAGGAGCAGTCAGTGCCCTTAACCTCTGAGCCATCTCTCCAGCCCTCATACAAATACATCTTAAAAAAAAGTCAAAGTTAGCCAAGCATGGTGATGCATGCCTTTAATTCCAGCACCCTGGGAGGCAGAGGGGGGTGGCTCTCCCTGTAGCACGGTCTACAAAGGGTCCAGGACAGCCAGGGCTCTGTGAAACAAAGAAAACTAAAACCAAACCAAACATCCCGCCCTCCCCTAAATAGTAAGAGTCCAATGGCAGCCCTTTGTTTCAGAAATCTCTGACTATCACAGAAACCCATGGGTTGAACACAGATGACGAAGCCATGGTTCGTGGGAGCCATGGTTGCTGAGAGGAGGGTGTGTGTGTGAGCAGTGATGTCTCTCAGTCCTGCACCTGTAGGTGGGGGCACTCCCCATGCAGCGCTGTCAGAGAGTTATCATGTTGTCATCCAGGGCCAGGTCTTCCATGGAGGTCCCATCATGCCTGAGCAATGGCCCAGAGGGAATGGGTCTGGGTGTCACCGTGGCATCACCAATACCACAGCTGGGATCGGAGAGCCAGCTCAGCAGGTTCAGGTAACACCCAGGACAAAGGCCTTGGACTTCCCCGTAAAACCCCATTGGCTGTCAGCAGGCTGTCAGCGAGATGTCCAAAGATGTGTTTAGCCTGAAAGTAGTTTCCAGCAATAGGTACCAGGAGGTTTTGTTCTAGGGGTGGCAGTTATTATCACAATTGACTTTTCTTTTATTTTTTTAATGGTTTTTCGAGACAGGGTTTCTCTGTGTAGCCTTGACTGTTCTGGATTCACTTTGTAGTCCAGGCTGGCCTTGAACCTACAGCGATCCGCCTGCCTCTGCCTCCTGAGTGCTGGGATTAAAGGCGTGCGCCACCACGCCTGGCTCAATTGACTTTTCTTTCTTTTCTTTTCTTTATTTTTTAATTTTTATTTATTTATTTATTTTTGATCTTTTGAGACAGGGTCTTTCTGTGTTAGCCTTGGCTGTCCTGGACTTGCTTCGTAGACCAGTCTGGTCTCGAACTCACAGAGATCTGCCTGCCTCTGCCTCCCGAGTGCTGGGATGACAGGTGTGCACCACCACGCTTGGCTAAAAAACCAAATTAAAAAAAAAGATGTGAATCTGCATGTGGGTATGTACACATGAGTACAGGTGTCCTTGAACACCAGAGACCAGTGACATGGATCCCTGGAGCTGGAGCTACAGGCAAATGTGAGCAGCTATGTGAGTTCCAGAAATAGAATCAGTAGTGAGCCCTTCTGAGCCATCTCTCATCTCTCCAGGCCCAGGAGAGGATGTTTGAGACGGGGACTCCAACTTGCAGTGAGTCTCCTGCCTGTTTCCTGAGCAGTAGGATTACCTGGACTACAGGCGTGAAGCACGCCTGAGGAATTTCCTTCTGAAATGTCTGACTTCTCTCTCTCTCTCTCTCTCTCTGTTTTCCGAGACAGGGTTTCTCTGTGTAGCCTTGGCTGTCCTGCACTCACTTTTGTAGACCAGGCTGGCCTCGAACTCACAGCAGCGATCTGCCTGCCTCTGCCTCCCGAGTGCTGGGATTAAAGGCGTGCGCCACCACGCCCGGCCTGGGGGCTTTTTTTTACAAAAAGGTACCCAACTTCTGAGATACCAAGTTACCTCTGTGTCACAGCCGGCTACAAGGTGTAGCCTTCTATGTACTCTCAAGAGCAGAGGCATGGGCCTCCTGCAAGACTTCAGATTACTTAACACCAAGGATGGTGTCACCAACTGTTTGGTAACTTCTAGAGACATCCGGGCTGTTACAAGTTGGGGAAAGGAGCATGGGTGCTGAGGGCACCTAGTGGGTGGAGTCAGGGGTGGGTACTGCTTGGTGGCTTTCAAAGGATGGTTCTATGACTAAGGGTTATCTGGCTGAGACGTCAGCAGTGGCAAAGTTGGAAAAGAGCCACTGCGTTGCCCTCCCCTCTAGGGTAAGGCTTCTTCCTGCAGGGCTAGATGCAGGCTGGACCAGAAAGGGATGCGAGGAACAGGTCCCCAGGCCAGGTAGATTTTTAAAGATCTTCCTCACTGATTAAAAACCAGACATTCCGGCTGTAGACAAAAGCCAGAGATGTGCTGAAGTTTCATTGTGTGTCCCTCTAGGATCCTCTTGGCCACAGTCAAGCAGAGCTTGCCACTCTCAAATTAAAAGCCAGCAGGTGCGTCCCACTGTATTTGCCACTCAGCATGTTTCAGGTCTCGAGGTTTCTGATTAGGGACATCCAAAGGGTGGCCCCAAGCACCCTTGGTAAGGGAATCCTCAACCTTCGTCATCTATGACATTTGTGTGTGTAGATGTGCATGCATGTGGAAGCCAGGGGTTATCATTCTATAGGGAACATCCACTTTTTCCTTTTTAGATTTTAATGTGTAGGGGGTATTTTGTCTGCATGTATGTCTATGCACTATGTGTGTCCCTGGCGCCTCAAGAGGCCAGAAGTGGGCACCAGACTGCCTGCAACTGGAGTTACAGAAATTTGTGGGCTGCCATGTAGGTGGCTAGGTCCTCTGCAAGCACAGCTGACTGCTGAGCCACTTCCCCAGGCCCTGCCTTCTTTTGATGCAGGCTTTCTGTCCTGAAGTAGACTGTGCTGGCTGGCCAGTGAGCCCCAGAGACTGTCTTTATAACCCCGGCTCTGGACTACTGCGGGTGCAGGCAAGCACAGCTACATCTGTTCAGTGGTCTGGGGACTGAGCCAGATATTCCTGGCTTGCAAGGCAACACCCTCTGCTGACAGGGCCATCTCCCCAGGCCATCCCTTGGCTTCTACAAAAGTTTCCTCTCAAAATTCAAGTAAGGAGCTGGGCGTGGTGGCGCACGCCTTTAATCCCAGCACTCGGGAGGCAGAGGCAGGCGGATCACTGTGAGTTCGAGGCCAGCCTGGTCTACAAAGTGAGTCCAGGATTGACAGGCTACACAGAGAAACCCTGTCTTGAAAAACAAACAAACAAACAAAAAACAAAACAAAAAACCAAAACAAAATTCAAGTAAGGTGGCCAGGTGTGGTGGCACACGCCATTAATTCCAGCTCCTGGGAGGCAGAGGCAGGAGGATCACTGAGTTTGAGGCCAGCCTGATCTACAAAGTGAGTCCAGGACAGGTAGGGCAACACAGAGAAACCCTGTCTTGAAAAACAAAACAAAAATTCAAGTAGGGATATGAAAGAGAGATAAACCTGTTTTTGTTATGGCCCCAAGTGTGGGATTGGAATGGTCTTGTGAGAACAGGTGATGCTAATCCACTAGAAGACCAACTGCCTCGTGCGGGAGCTTGATTGCTGCCAGCTGAAAAGATCCATGAACAGACTCTGGGAGGAGATAATTAGATGAGCCCCAAACTGGAGATGAAGCCTTTGGAGACTTGGGATAGTTTTGGCTGTTCATTGCTCCACTTCGAGATGCTCCTAGAGAACCACTCAAGGGAAGGCTTTGGGGCTCCGGGCTCCTGCTGGAGTTCTGGGTTCTGGTTACTCTAGGTTCCAGCAGAAGAAATCCTGCTGGCAATGCTAGGACAATCATTCCTCGGAACTGATATCCTTACAGTTTTGTTATTCTTTAATCCTCTTTTCCTATTGTTTAGGTTAGTTGGGTTATAAGGGACGTACACTCGATTAAGTTCGTAAAAAAATACATTGGTTAAGAAAACCTAACCTGCCAGGCGTGGTGGCGCACACCTTTTAATCCCAGCACTCAGGAGGCAGAGGCAGGCGGATCGCTGTGAGTTCGAGGCCAGCCTGGTCTACAAAGTGAGTCCAGGATGGCCAAGGCTACACAGAGAAACCCTGTCTCGAAAAACAAAAAACAAAACAACAACAACAACAAAAAAAGAAAACAAACTGAACCTACAGGGATATTGAAAGACACTAAATGTTCCATTTGAGACTCGAACACTGAGATCATTCTTTGTTCTGTGATCATAGGTCGGAAATTAAGATTTTTAATTTTTAGGTTTTTTTGAGACAGGGTTTCTGTGTAGCTGGCCTCAAACTCACAGTGATCGGCCAGCCTCTGCCACCCTAGTGCTGGGATTTACAGGCGTGCATCACCACGCCTGGCCTTACGGATTGAGTTCTTGAAAAAACAACAACCAAAAAAAAAAGAAAAGAAAAACCAGAATGTTGGCTGATTTGGGGGTTAACAGGAACCAAAGCCCTACCCTGCCTCTTTCTTCCTCAAGCCTAAGAGGCTCTCTCTGGTCACCTTCTAAGTTTAGTTCTCTCAAAAACCGCAGGAGAGCCATATCCAGGCCTGTTAGTCCCCAAAATTGTCTGATTCTTTGTTGTTTTTTTAAAGACAGGGCTTCTCTTTGTAGCCTTGACTGTCCTGGACTCCCTTTGTAGACCAGGCTGGCTTTGAACTCAGAGATCAGCCTGCCTCTGCCTCCCAAGTGCTGGGAGTAAAGGTGTGCGCCACCACCACCCAGCTTTCTGATTCTTATTTTCATTACATTAAAATATTTTATTTAAGTGTGGAGGTCAGAGGACAACTTGATAGTTAGTTCTCTTCCCCCCAGTATGTGGGTGCCTAGGATTCAATTCAGGCTGTCAGGCTGGATGACAAGTCACTTTTCTTGTAACCTGATCGATCTTGTTGGCCCAGTTGTCTCGGGTTTTTCCAGAGGGGAGTCAGAGGAAAGGTATGGAGCCTACACTTGTGTTTGACAGACATTATTCCCAGTCAGCAGCCAGAAACTGGCCATCAGAGGACACAAACCCAGCTGCATGCTTTCCAGTGTCCTTCCAGGACAGCAGGGACACCTCATCAGCATCTTTGAGATGCTGAGAGCCTGAAGCCTTTGAATCCCATGCTGCAGCTCAGAGTCAGACAGACACCATCCCATTCTGCACAACCAGCCTTCTCTCTGGCAATTTTAAGATAAAAAAATATATCATAGTTTTAGAATGTTTAATCAGAAAACAACTTAAAAGTTCACTCTATAAAAGTGGTCAGTAAGCCAAAAAGGGCTACATGTTAAGTAGGTAATTATGCAAACCCTGTGGTCGCTGTCCTAGCTAGTTCAACTGTCACTGTGGCAAGGAAGAAGCCACACAGGACATCTGGTTTTTTTTTTTTTTTTTTTTGGGTTTTCGAGACAGGGTTTCTCTGTGTAGCCTTGGCCATCCTGGACTCACTTTGTAGACCAGGCTGGCCTCGAACTCACAGCGATCCGCCTGCCTCTGCCTCCCGAGTGCTGGGATTATAGGCGTGCGCCACCACGC
Organism: Acomys russatus; assembly: GCF_903995435.1. Classification (NCBI taxonomy): domain Eukaryota; kingdom Metazoa; phylum Chordata; class Mammalia; order Rodentia; family Muridae; genus Acomys; species Acomys russatus. The sequence continues at coordinate 58,486,501 of NC_067147.1, forward strand.
CCGGCTTTTTTTTGTTTTTTTGTTTCACACAGGACATCTGATGAGCTCTGCAGGTACTCTCTGATCAAACTATTTTTGGACACTGGGGATTCAAATTGTACATCAGCTTATGCATGCACAAAAATATTTTTGACCCTTTCAATGATTTAAAAAATGTAAAAAGCAGCCAGGCATAGTGGCGCACGCCTTTAATCCTAGCACTCTGGAGGCAGAGGCAGGCAAATCTTGAGGCCAGCCTGGTCTACAGAGTGAGTCCAGGACAGCCAAGGTCATAGAAAAACCTTGTCTCAAAAACAAAACAACAATGTAAAAAGCATTCCCTGCAGACTGTACAACAGAGGCCACTCTTTTTTTTTTTTTTTTTTTTTTTTTTTGGTTTTTCGAGACAGGGTTTCTCTGTGTAGCCTTGGCCATCCGGGACTCACTTTGTAGACCAGGCTGGTCTTGAACTCACAGCGATCCGCCTGCCTCTGCCTCCCGAGTGCTGGGATTAAAGGTGTGTGCCACCACGCCCGGCTCAGAGGCCACTCTTACTGTGCTGTGCGGTGTGGTTCTGCTCTCTGTACTCCCAGCAAAGACTTGACTACCACAAGTGCAACTGAGCAGCTTTATAAAGAGTCTGCCAGAAATACATGCCAAGCCATGCATGGCCAAAAAACCCCTCATAGTCAAGAGGAACACAATACACTTGAGAAACCAACTGAATTTGAAAAATAGGCTTTATTTTACCCAGTGGAGTTGCCTGACATCCTATGGCATACCAGGTTACAGCCAGGTTCACGAATACAAACAAACAGCAGTTTCCCGTTCCCTTGTCTTCTGATAGAGAAACTGGGAGGTGGCAGCATTGCGCTGTGGATGCCAGGAGCTCTTCTGCCCTGGAGCACAGCCTCCTAAAACAGCATGGTCAATGTGCAAAGACACCTTCAATAAAATAATCAGAGCAGAATTTTGTTGGGAATCACATTCGCATTCATAACCAGACACGGCTAACAAATCCATCTTGCTGGGATGGCGTGGAGCTCACTGCACACGGAGGTGGCAAGGCCTGGCCAGCTTGCCTCCTCCCGGGCTCTGGATGACTCCGGGGCCTGCCCTGCCCTGCCCTGCTGGGGCATGCGTGTCCCTGCACTGATCGAGAATGAAGACACCTTGACCTAAATACAAGACCTGCATGTCCAACACTGGAGTTGGCTTCACACTCTCCTCACTGCACAGAATGCTTAAATACACGGGTCCTCATACAGCACAAGTGCCTGAAATCCAGAGAACTATGCAAACAGTTCTTCAGCCCTGAGGATTCATCTTTATAAAGGTGAAAATACAAAATATTAAAATAATTTGCCCTTTCTCCCCATCGGAGGAATCACATTCTCTAAGGATTCCTACAACATACAAAACTCCAAGACAAAATTGATTTCTCCCCAAATCAACACGAAGACCGAAACTCAGTCAGTGTCAGCTGCCAGAGACCCTTCCGAGGAAAGGCACCATGGACTGCTTGGTTTTGTTTCTAACAACTGTATTTAGAGAAAGACAGTGAAAGGAGTTCTTGGTTTCACGAGCTTTTGTTTCTTGCTTCGGTTTTCAGCGTTTCTTAGCTGGTTACCAAGAGCGAGGAGAACATGATTTCCAGAGCTGGGGGCGTTCCTAGGAGAGACCTTGTTTCCCCCGAGCTGGTGACAGTCAGATGGCAGAGATCAGGTGCTCCGTCTGTCCCGTGCTGTCCTGCACCACGAGCACCTGGAGGATCAGCTGTGTTCAACACGAAGTAGCGCTGGATCGAGGAGGCAGCAGCGAGCCCATGACATTAGCTGAGGCAATGTGGGCTACGCCTGCCAGGAAGTCTCCATACACTTGGCCCAGGGCTTCCAGAAGAGAACAGGACAAGGGGCTGTGCATGCTCCTGGAGCACAGCATGCAAACAACCCGCGCTCTGCGGGATGTGAAGAGCACACAGGAAGCTACTGATGGCAGGAACCTGCGCCTGGCACTAGAAACCTCTGCGCTGAGGTGAAGGGTAAGCATAGAAACCGCTTGCTCCTGAAGTGAGGGAGGGCGGCCAAACATACACGCATGCACACACATGCACACATGGGCCTTCTTGAGGGCTGCCTTGTCTCTTTCAGCTCACACTGGCCGTTCCACAGCCCTGTGGACTTGCCTGGCTCAGAGCAGCAGCAGCTGCAGTTCTGTAACTATCTATGCGCCCTTCTCTCCTTTTAAGGCACAAACAGACTGACAGCTTTGAACACACCTGTCAGGTTCTGAGGACATTAAGCAAGTCGATCACAGGCTGGAGCCCAGGAGTTGGTTCTCTCTGGCTTTATGCACTGCTGGGGGATGGCCTCAGACCCGAAGCAGCTTCTCTCTGTCACTGTGGTGTGGGAAAGGCAGGGCCACAGGAGAAGCCAATGTGGCCAGGGAACAGGGCTAATTTAGAATTTCTTACTTTGCACTTAACACATCCCTAAGGAGATGGCAGCTCCCATCGGCCCGCCCAGACTCTGAGAAAGTAGGCAGAGGCTGCCACGGAGCATTCACCATTTATGAAGTCACTGCTCTCACATTGGCTTCCACAAAGACAGGCGAAAGGACAGACAAGACACACAAACACACACACACACACACACATTATGCGCATACATGCACCCTCTTTCACCATGAAGGAATCGTTCAACAAGAGGCACTTGAATGATATTTGGAGAGTTCCCATGAAAAGGCCTTCCCCTCACAGTGAAGTGGGACCGACAGAACAGGAACGACGTGTTCACGACTCCATTTCTTCTTGGTCAAGGGGCGGTGGCACAAAGCTGATGACTTCATCATAGGTCAGGCCTAAGATAGGGAAAGAAGGGCAAGCCTGAGCCTCGAGACACTGTCTGTGCTGGCACACTCCCTCCCGCCCCCTCATCTCTGCAAGGTCTGATGAGCTGCTTCTCACCTTGCTACTTGCTCATGACCTGCAGCAGAGCAGCACCAGGTGAAGGACTGGTGCCAAGAGAACTTTCATCCCACTCTTCCGAAGTGCTCCCTGGAGCACTATGCTCTGCACTGCACCTTGTGAACTTGAAGGAATATGACTTTGGACATGGGAGATGTGTCTCCATTTCTGGAAGCCCCTAACTAGGCCAAAAATGAACCATAAAAAACTCGCCCTAGTTCTATCAATTGGAAAACTGACTATACAGTGGACCCTGGTTATCCAGAAGAGACGCTGTAAATGCAAATCTCCCAAGATCCTCAAAGCTCTAGCAAGTGTGAAGGCTGTACTGTCTGTGTGCATCTATGGACTCATCAGGGGGCATATGCACTGGCTGCTAGAAGTAAGCCTTCACAAGGGCCTTATTGAGACAGGAGCTCACGTAGCCCAGGCTAGCCTCAAACTACCCAAATTGCTGTGGATGATATTAACACTCTTAGTACACTTCCCATGTGCTGACATTGCAGGCATATTCGCAATACTAGGCTGTCATTAGAGAGTTCTTTTTTTTTTTTTTTTTTTTTTTTTTTTTGGTTTTTTGAGACAGGGTCTCTCTGTGTTAGCCTTGGCCGTCCTGGACTCACTTTGTAGACCAGGCTGGCCTCGAACTCACAGCGATCCGCCTGCCTCTGCCTCCCGAGTGCTGGGATTAAAGGCGTGCGCCACCACGCCCGGCTTGAGAGTTCTTATTTTTAACCCAAGGCTTTTGATTCCTGAGAGTCAATCACCTAGAAAAGATTTTTCTTCCTCAGTGTCACCTACAAAGCAGCTGCCATCTCTTTTGGGGCATCATGGCTGTCCTGTGGCCTCTGGTGAAGCCCAAGATCATAAAAAAGAGGACCAAGACATTAGTCAGGTCCCAGTCAGGCCGGTGTTGTCAGAATTAAGTGAAGTTGGTGCAAACCTGAGTTATCAACAACAGAGAAGATTCAAGGACCAGATCCTGAACAAGGATCTAAGCACAAGGAAACTAAGTACATGCTGCCTAGTGGCTCCTGGGCATGTCTACAATGTCAAGGAGCTGGAGGTGCTGCTGCTGCGGAACAAATCTTACTGTGCTGAGCTTTCCAAGAACCAACATGCCACTGCAGAAAAAGTAGCACAGCTGGCTACCAGAGTCAGCAACCCCACACCAGGCCACACAGTCAAGAAAATGAGTAGATGGTTTGCATGTGTGTTTTATTTGTGTTAAAATAAAACCATAAAAACTGCTAAAACAACAATAACAACAAAGTTCTTGGACTGGGCATGTAGTTCAGAGGTAGAACACTTCTGTAGTACATGCGGCCGTAGTCAGATCTTGAGCACTGCTAAGAAAGGTTAAATAAGCTGGGCTTGGTAGTGCACACCTTTAATCCCAGCACTAGGGAGGCAGAGGCGGGTGGATCTCTCAGTTCCAGGACAGCCTGGTCTACAGAGTGAGCTCCAGGACAGCTAGCGCTACACAAAGAAACCCTGTCTCGAAAAATCACCTAACCACCCCATCATGAATAAGACTCAAAGCAAGGTCTTGTGCCCAGGCTAGCCCTGCCCCTGGACTTACTTTTCCACTCATCTATAAGGAGGTCCCTGCTTTCAAAGGACTGGTCATACGGGTCAGCCACAGGCTCATCATCAGGGTCGTGGTACTGAGCAAAGTAGGCATGTGCAAGAGCCTGGGCTGCTGTGATCCTCTTATCTGAGTCCAAAACGAGCATCTTTTCCAGCAGGTCGACAGCTGTCACACCAGTGGGAGGAGGAAAACACACGGCATTAGTCCCACTGCTGTACAAGCTCCAAGATCCTTTCATACCCAAACAAAGCATCCTCAAGGTGTCTGCTTTGCATGCAGACTTTTCCTGTGTGTGTGTGTGTGTGTGTGTGTGTGTGTGTGAAGGTAGCTGGCATATTTTAAGGCGGGGTGGGTGTGGAGTACTTTATCTAAACATTACTGAGGTCCTGGGTTTGAAACCTAGAACAATAAACAAACAACAACAAAAACAAGTTCCTTCCTTTTGCCAGCCTTCCTTCCCGTTTGTCCTCGGTCTCATCTGAAGACTGCAGGTGACGCCGAGGGCGCCATCATTACAGGCTTCCACTCCTCCTTGTGCTGCGCTGTAACCACCCTCTCGTTCTCCTTTACTCTTTACCAAAAACCAGAAACTAGATCTAAATCTTTGTAAGAATAAAGTCAGAAAGACTGGGCAAGAACATGTCACATAGCTGGGTGCAATAGTGCACACCTGTGATTCCAGCACTTGGGAGGCAGAGGCAGGCGGATCTCTCTCTGTGGGAGCAACCCAGTCTACAAATCCGGGAGAGCCAAATTTAAAAAACCTCCAAAAACAACAACAACAAAAACCATCACAGGTGATGCTCTGAACTAGCAGGGGACTAGAGGTACCTGCTCCACTGCTAACAGAGCTAAAGGTGATTTGTGATTTGGCATCTTTAGATTTTTCCCCCGTCTCCCTAAGTGAGTAATATGGGGAAAATAGTTTGGTTCCTGGAGAGCATTGGTTACTTTCAATAACGGTCTCCAGCATCTACTCATTTTTCTCTCCTTATAGCAATGACCTCACTAGAGGCTATGTGAGCAGTCCTGTCTACTGGAGCAGACCATATAATCCTGTTTTGGATACGCTGCTTGGGAGGGTAATGTCATCCTGAGCAGCTATCACGTAAAACAGAAAGGCTTTCAAGACCCCACAGCTTCTTTCTTTTGAATTTTCTGAGTACAAGTATTGGCCTGTATGTGTGTCTGCACAGCAGTGCATGCTTGCTGACTGAAAAAGCCAGAAGGCGGTGTTGGATCCTCTGGAAGAGCAGCCAGTGCTCTCAAGCACTGAGCCTTTTTTCCAGCTCCAGATGATTTCTTCAGTGTGGAAGGCTGTGGGAGCTGAGGAGGAGGAGGAGGAAGAGAAGGAAGAGGAGAGCATTCCTGAAGAGAAGACGTACCTCTGCTTATCTGAGTGACCACCCATCCTGCAGCCTAAACTCTGGTCATCCACAGAAATACAGGCGTTGAGGGTACAGAGGAAACAGCAAATGTGCACACATAAGCTCTGATTCTTGAGTACTTTAATACTGGGAGAAGGGCTGAGATGTGGTTGGTGTAGCTTGCCAGGCAGTGCTCAAGGCCTTGGATTGTAATCTCAGCACTGCAAAACACGGGCAATCCCAGCACTTGACAGGTCTCGACACTGACACACTGGGTGGAACACCTGCATGTAGACTCTTCTCATGCTTGTCTACAAATGTGCTGACTTTATACTGAGCATGAACAGGCGGGTGCCTGACCTAGGGTAAAGAGTTACATGCCTCCAGGACCACAGCACTTAGATGGAGAACAAGGTCAGAAGCAAAAATAAGACTTCTCAAAAATCGCAACAGACATAAATAGATACTAAGATCAAAGGGCAATGTGAGTTCTCGGTTGTGCTTTGAGACTAGCAGTGATGTGAAGGCAGTGACTGACAAGAGGGCTGTTAATATTTATATCACTGGTGTGTGGCCCAGCTAGCACAGTGGGGAGGGATGGCTAGAGCTCGGTAACAGCATGTTCCCTCTGACATCAGCACTTGGCAATGGGCTGCCAGGCACATTAGGATATGAGTAGGCTGTGCCGAGCACCATACAGGCCAGGGTCTCCTTTGACTCCCCAGCAGTCTGGACTGACTCCTAGTAGCTGGTTCCTTTCCATCCATCAGGACACATGTAACTTCAATCAAAGGCAGAAGCAGATCCTTTAGAGGCTATGAGAAGGAGTCAGGCAGTAAGCACTGCCACACCTGGAATGCAGGGATGCTGAGGTGGGACATCCTCCATCTGCATCAGGACCACGGAGAGCTCACAGATCACAGCCCTCACCTGGGTGTTGCACCTCAAGGATATCACAGGAAGCCCCGTGAGCACGCCAGGAAGGCTACAAACCCAACCCAACCCCTCAGTGCCCTGTACACCTGAGGCCTTGAGTGATGTAGCTTAGGCTGGATTCACTACTCCCAGAGTCCAGACACCTCTCCTGCCACAGGGATCACCACAGCCACTCCTCTGAACTGTGGCTTGGACGAAGCTCTTGAGAGGAAAATGGCACCTGCTGCTCCCAGCTTTTGAAGCCACTGCCATGGCCATCAGCTCTTCAAAGGATAAACTAGATCTGGTACACAGCTTCTGGAACCCTCGGAAAGAGCTATGGCCCACACAGACTTGAGTGAGGTAAGCTTTAAACACACAGCCCTACGGCAACATCTGCAGGAACGTGAGAGGCGGAGGACACCAGCTGCAACACCTGGTCTGTGCCTTCTGCATCTGCTACTGCCCACTACACTGTCCCAGAGTGAGGAACTAGAGCCTCAGCACCGCCCTGGAACCCCTGAAGCATGTACTAGCCCCTGCCTTGAAGGAAAAGCGACAGAGTTTTAGCTGAGGCACTACACATTGTTAGCTACCACTGTCACTCCCATTTGCCAGAAGACCCTGGTGGGGATGGGGCAGGAGGTAATGAGCTTCACCAAAGTCTGAGATGCCAAATTAATGCTGCAAAGGCAGCCAGCTGTGCCCCTGAAGGAAGGACAGAGAAGTGAGGAAAGGACCCAGTGCTGCCCACTAAGCATGCTATAGACCCCACCTACCACCAGTCACTGTGAGGCTGTGGCTTGCTTCCCTCTACCCCAAGTCCCTATAATATCCTGTTTTCTGTTCTTTGCTAGACTTGCCCTTTTCACCACAGTATTCTGTGAGCATGTAAATATAATTCTTCTTTAACAGCCATATTCAATAAGAGCCAAAAGTTACTTAATGGTACTCTTTTTAATCCAAAGAACAAAAGTTCAAATCCCTAATTTATGTCACAAAATGAGGGCATGATCAACTTACCCAAGGGATTGGCACCAATAAATACATTTGCAAAGTTCATCTTCGGCATCTGGGCCAGAGACTGGATGTAGTTTCTTGCCTGTAAGGACATGGACTTTTAGGATGGCTGTGTTCTGTAGTGTTAACTGTTCTCAGGTATCAGCAGCAGTGGCTAAGCTGAGGCCTGCCCCACCCCAAGACGGATCACTGAGATGCTCATTTCAGACTCTTCTAGCCGTTCAACCCCTCTATTTGTGACCACTGACTTTCTTACTTTACCAGGACCAGATACAGACATGGCTGTCACCCCTTCCTACTTAACCATGTAGACTGTTAGGAGGAATGGGAGAGAGATAAGAGGACCCATTCTTTAGTACAAACAAGAATGTTCGGCTAGAGCTGAAATGCAAACAATGCTGCCACAAGGGGTTTGTCTGTTTGCTGGCGTGTCTTCCCAAATACCAAGGGCATGTTACGAGAAGCACCCAGTCGTTTCTGATTATAAACTTCAGTTGGGGTCAATGGTCAAGAGTTGATCAAGAACTCAATTCCACCTGAGTGCTCATATTTATTATGAATTACTTGTGTCTTTCTTAAACACAGCACACCAATTAGTGTAAGGCACTTTATAATGTGTACTTGCACGTAATCCTCTATCAGTCATTAAAAGCACACTAATGAACTGTGCTCCATGTATCTGCACCTAGCTACACACACCTACAAAGACACACACGGTGTCTCACCACAGGAGCGCTGCTTCCTATTCCCAAGCCTGCCTTGTACTGCTGCCTCAGTCCACATGACATTTCGTCCCGAATGTCAACATCCTGATAGCAGTCAGTCACTGCTTTAGCAGTTCTTGGGGCACATGCAAGCATTTGGTGACATTAGAAACTGCAGGTTATACACAGACACTCCAGTGAGAAGGTGGCCTGTGAGTTAGAGCTCTCTGAACATGCTGTTTGTTCTCACCTCATGGCTTGGCATCCTGTTAATGAGGTAAGCAGGGGGGGTCCCCGTCAGACGCATTATCTGCTGAAGCTGGTTAATATCTTAGAGCCTAGTCAAGGGCATTGTTAAACACACAGTGCAAAACTCAACTCCAGCTGTCTTTTTTTTTTTTTTAAAGTATTTATTTTATGTATATGACTGGTGTTTATCTGCATGTACACTTGCATGTCATAAGAGGGCACCAGATCTCATTATAGATGGCTGTGAGCCACCATGTGGTTCCTGGGAACTGAACTTTGGACCTCTGGAAGAGCAGACAGTGCTCTTAAACCTCTGAGCCATCTCTCCAGCCTGTTGGCTTTTTTTTTTTTTCTTTTTGAGACAGGGTTTCTCTTTGTAGCCTTGGCTGTCCTGGAACTCACTCTGCCAGGCTAGTCTCAAACTCAGAGATCTGACTGCCTCTGCCTCCCACGTGCTGGGATTAAAAGGTGTGTGCCACCACTGACTGGAGTTTATTTTTTTTTTATTTTTAAAGTCAAAACGCCGTCCCCAAACAAAACAGTCTGCCTCCCACCTACAGCAGGCCAGAGCTTGAGGCTGTGTGTTAAAACATTCTTGGAAGAATGGCAGACACTATTAGGCATGAAGCCAGTGAGTGGCCATGCCCACATGAAAACTAACTGTAATGTTAAATAGTTTAGGTTCCTTGGAAGTGGGCTGCTTCCAATAGATCTACCAGAGGAAGAGGCTGTGTGTTGGTGGCACAGCACAGGCTCTTTAGAGTCACACTCCTACAAGCTGAGAATTGGATGCTTCGCTATGCCAAATCTCAAAGACACTGGCAGTCGTACATTTAAAATGCATGCCACAAACACATAGGCAGATGAAGAAGGGCACACTAGGAGGCTAAAGGCAAAGGCAAATTTTTCTCCATACCTGTAATGAGCAAACACATTAACTTCAATGAACAGAAAAGTCCAAAATGCTGTTTATCTGACTGGGCAAACGTATAAGAAGTTAAGCCGGCAGCAGTAGCACACGCCTTTAATCCCAGCTTGGGAGGCGGAGGCAGGCAGCTCGTTTTGAGTTTCAGGCCAGCCTAGTCTACAAAGTGAGTCTAGGACAGCCAGGGCTATTACACAGAGAAACCCTATCTCAAAAAACCTAAAAACCAAAACCAAACCAACCTACTAACCAACCAACAAACAAACAAAAACCCAAACCCACTAAGTTTTCCTCACTCACTACATCTTTACATTTATTTGTGTAGTGAGGCGGGGTGGGGCATGCATACCACTTACGCATGGAGGTAAGAGGACTCCAAGTTAGAGAAGTCAATCTCCCACTGTGTGGGTCCTAGGAATCAACTCAGGCACCTTTGCATCTCAGTGTCCTTATTCACAAGATAGGTTTACTCTCGACTTCCTTTAACTATGCCAATCACCAGCTACAGGCTACAGCTTCTAACATGTAAAAACCTACTGCTGGCTTATCACACGCTCCCTTTCACAGTACAAGTGATGGGAGTACTTTAAATCTTTTTTTTTTTCTTTGTTTTTGAAACAGGGTTTCTCCGTGTAGCCTTGACTGTCCTGGACTTGCTTTGTAGAGCAGGCTGGCCACCTGCCTCTGAGTGCTGGGATTACAGGTGTGTGCCGCCCGGCCCAGCAATATTTAAAATCTTAACATGATTTACTGAGCTTCTTCTCTACTCTCCTAAGCATCAATCCATCCTTCAGCTGGATTCCCATCTTTAATTCACTCCCTCATGGCTCCCCTTCCTCCCACATTAGCAGCCCAGAGATGGGCTGGCTCACTCTACCACAGACTCTAGACTTCCCCCTCTAGCAAAGTACATACTGAATAATACTCTGTATGTTAAGAAAAACAGGGTCACAGGGCAAATTGCCCACAGCAGGATTCACTCAAGTTTCACATGCCAAAGTCCTTGGGGGTGGCATGTACAGGATCTGATTTTATCTGTTTTTGTCGAATGGCTGAGCATATCCCCCTCCAATGTTGGGGTCAAGCCTTTGTTTTCTTAGCATTGCGATTCAGTCTCTCCCTGGTTAGTCTAGGTGCCAAGACACTAACCAAGCAAGTTGTCCTTGGGCCTCTGTCATGACCACCAGCCAGCTTTCCACCTCGTTCTAATCCGTCCCAACATTCTTTCCAGGAGCAAAGAAATATCTACAGCGTTCTATTGACTACAATTCTTTACTAATGTTTTTCCTTTAACACTTTTCTGAATAATTTTACTCACCCAGATCTTTTTTTCCACTTGTATTTAGGCATCGTGTGCTTTCTGCCCTCATGGGTTCTGGGGATTGAGCCCAACAGAGTTACATTCCCAACACTTTTTTTTTTTGGAAACAGTGTCTTACAAATTAGGCCAGGCTAGCATAAAAGTTGCTATGTAGCCTAGGTCAATTTTTCTTTCTTTCTTTCTTTTTAGAGACAGGGTCTCTCTCTGTGTTAGCCTTGAATGTCCTGGATTTGCTTTGTGGACCAGGCTGGCCTCGAACTCACAGCGATCCGCCTGCCTCTGCCTCCCAAGTGTTGGGATTAAAGGCGTGCGGCACCACGCCCAGCCCTATGTCAAGTTCAAACCTCAGTCCTTCTAATGTTGAGGTTAAGACCTGCACCATTACACTTAGAAGCATATACTTTTGAGATTCAAAAGTATTGGGTAGTGTCAACAATACTTTTCTTGTGTTTTTAAATTTTTTGACTACTTTTATCCACTTACGACAATTATGCTGGTAAGAAGCCCCTTTCTCACTACTATACTTAATCGAAATTATTGAGAGGATGTTTGTTTTGGTGCCTGATTTTACTTTGCCAGTGCTGCACTGTGACTGTTGAAACGTATCATATGCCCATCTCATGTCAAGATACAGACATCTCATTATTAAGTCACGTATCTAGCATAGCTTCTTGAACAGAGACAACGGGCTAGTGATGGGTACATACTACCCATCTCATGTGTGTTTCAGAACCTGTAGCAAGCAACACACATGACAAGTCAGATGCTGGAGCGTGCAGGGGAGGGATGACCCACCTGAGTTTCACTAGCTAGCTGAACTCCTTTCAAGCCCTACCCTGCCCCCCACATCCTCTTTATAGCCCCCCACCCCCAGTTTGCTTGTTTTTTCCCAGATAGGGTTTCTCTGTGTGCAGCTCTGGTTGTCCTGGAACTGAACTTGTAGACCAGAGTGGCCTCATAGAGATCTGCTTGCTTCTGCCTCCCAAGTGCTGGGATTAAAGGTGTTTCCAGCCCTTTTTTAAACCACACTAACTCAAAGATCCACCTGCCTCTGCCGGGATTAAAGGCGTGCACCATCACGTCCAACTTGCCTCTTTATCTTAAATGAATAAATGAAACACAACAAAATAGGCCCAGCACACCCTTTTATGCCCCTCAGCATAGAAACTGAAAAGCTGTTCAGGAACAGCTCCAGGGTCCTTTATGTCCAGCACATACCAGACACTGGGTCCTGATTTTGTGAGGGGAGGGGATGATGAACAAGCAAACCCATGTTCTGCCCTGCTTCCAGCTCCCGCCTCCCTTCCCACCTGGACTGGTGGGGGAGGGGAACCTGGGAGGGCACTGCTGGGCTTGGGATCTCCATTTATTTCCCTAAGGGGGAAGGAGAGGAAGGAGGGGCTTTCCTAGCTTCCTCAAAGTTTCTGGCCCCAGAAAGTGACCAATGGGGATGGGGGTGGGGGTGGGGGATGGAGAAAACCCGAGTTCCAAGCGGTCCTCATGCTATTAGTTGTATTGATTAAGGTTCCCGGAGGAGCTCAGAGCCATCTGCAGACTGTCAGGAGTGGACGAAGAACCCCCACAGGAGGTGCCCCTCAGAGAAGTAAAGAGGGGTTGATTTTCAGACAAGACACGCTGCACGTGCCACAGGTTAGATGTCCAGCAGAAAGGGCAAAGAGTTCTTGAAACATGTGGCAACTTCAGAAATTAGTCAGGGCTCAGGAGCAGACACACATTTCCCATTAATCTCTTAGAGTGAACTGGAATATCAACTCTCTTTTATTAGCATACAATTGCCCCAAAGGAGTTCCCATGATTTAAGTCCACACCCAGATAAAAGACAGAACAGAATACACTCATGCATGCAAGCAGGCACATGCAGGCTCACTTGTGTGCACACAGCATACACATGTACACTGCAGAAGTCACACACAGCTCATGTGTGCACACACATTCCCAAGTCAGAGTGCAGAGTGACGGAAGGAAAGTGGCAGAGGCCCCACAGGGAGTAATTACAACAAAGCATCAACTCACAGACTCTGAGGAGATTTTCTTCAGAAGCTCAGCCCCTGGGGTTCCAACGAGTCTTAAAATGAGCTTCAACTGATCAATATCTAATGGTGGACTATAAAGGAAAATGCTGGGACAAAATAAAAGTGAACAAAAGAAAACATGACAAACAAACAAAACATACCAATAATGAAAATTAAAAACCCCAAACAAAGCCAACATGGTGAAGAATTTAGGTGGAAGGCCAGGGAGGCCACTTCCAGCAGAACATGATCCTCCTGTACCACAGTTCAAAACGCTGACACACACACACACACACACACACACACACACACACACACACACACACACACACTCTCTCTCTCTCTCCCCCCCCCCCCCCTCTCTCTCTCTCCCCCCCCCCTGTCATCATGCAGCAAGAAATAAAGTAAAGCCACTGTGGCTGGGCCTTAGCCAGCAGAGGAAAACAAACAAGCCATAACACTCAGCCCATGAGGCCAGCCTCAGCCTCCACCTCGGTACCAGGAGCCAGCTAAGCAGATAGCAGGGGCAGGCGAGTACTGCAGGGAGAATAGCAGTGGAGCACGCAGCTATGCACTGTCTATTTGTGACTATTCCCCTAAGGCTTGACCTAATGAGTTTGTAATCTGACAATTGGGAAGCCTGTTCTCATCCCAAAGCCTGCCTACTTGAGTGTGCCCTCTGGAGACCTCTCCCTCCCCCATCTAGGTGGCAGGGCATGTGAGGGACAGCCAGCCGGCAGAGGGCACTACCCACCATGGCATACGCCACGGTTCAACCTAGACAACGCAAAGGAATGCAAAAGTTTAACAGGCTCCATACACTAAAGGCCTGAAGCATAAAGGGAGAGGGCCCAGGATATTCACTGAGGCATCCAACACCTTGCTGTCTACTCAGGACAAATGAGCATGTGCCCACCAGAAGAACAAACACCCCATTTACTGCTTTTAGTCAGGGGAAACAAAACAAAACAAAACAAAAAAACCCTAGAAAATGGCTTTTAATGTTTTCTGTGAACATCTGGATAGCTTTTTCACCCCTAAGCTGATGATGAGGTAGGAAGGAGACCATCTGGCCCTGTCAGACTCGTCAGCCCATCCTCCTGACACTGTATACAAACAGCCCTTACAGTCTGAGCACCATGTCTGGAAACTGTCTGTGCTTGTCCTGTCCCTTCAGCAAGCTCATTGGTAGCCCAGGCCAGGAACGCACTAGACATCTGTCCCTGTTACTTCCTTGGCTGGGGAGCAGCTCTGCTGTTTATTCCGCAGGCTCTGCAGCCCAGGCTGGCTTTGGATTCAGAATCTTTCTGCTTCATTCTCCCAAGTGTTGGGATGACAGATGTTTGCCACCATGCCGGACCCTGTCACTAACTTTTAGATTATCATCTAGTTCATAAAAGGGACACATAGCACTTAAAAAGCAGATAGAGTAGATGAAAATATTATTGGTTTAGCTTGCACATAGAGGGGAAACAACAACAACAAAACCCCAACATAACATGTCACAGTTGCCTAGTCACAGGAACTGCTTATGCAATACGATGGCATCCTGCCTTAAAACAAAACAAAACAAAAAAAAAAAACAAAAACAAAAACCAGCGTAAGCAGAAGAAAATTCTAGAAAGGTGACAACAAGGTGCACCTTGCTGCCTGTTTTATGCATGGAGTTTTCCTGTAATGCAGTATGGCTGTGAGTCTGTGTGTTTATACTGGTTACAGCCCATGCTTTACAAAGCCTGCCTGCAACAGCCACTAATCTGGCCCTTTAAGAAAAGATGACCCAGGCCGGGTGTGGTGGCGCATGCCTTTAATCCCAGCACTTGGGAGGCAGAGATAAGTGGATCACTGTGCCTGGTCTACAAAGCCAGTCTACGACAGCCAGAGCTACACAGAGAAATCTTATCTCGAAAAACTAAACCAAAAGAAAAAAGATAAAGAAAATCCATCCAATAGGCCCAACGACAGCATCTTATAAAAAACTGAGGTATCCAGAAGTAAGCCCACCAGCAGAAGGTAGTTCTGAAGTTAGAATGACTTTTAAAAAAAGCAAACAAACAAAAACCCAAAGCTGCCCCCACAGATGGTAAACATGAGGCGCTCTGAAATGAAGCTTAGGGCTGATCTGTCCATGTGGGACAGAGGGTGGGTAAGGACTCACTCAGACCATGAGGCTAGTGACAGTGAGCATCTTTCTTGAAGACAGAAGTTACTAATTTATATAAATCTAGCTTCGCTCACATTTCTACTCCCCAGGAACATCTGATGTGAGTAACAAGATGAAGTATATAACAACAGAAAAAATTAAAGACTCTTCTGACCCGCCGAAAAGTGGTCTTAGAATGTGGGCGAGCACAGGCTGCTTAACCAGCTGCGTTTACTGACTTTTTCATAGTCCAGTTGGGGAAGGTGGGGTCTGGGTTGTTTCCTAACTGCCTCAACTTCATCAAGCTGCCTGCAGAACATGCTTCCTTTCTGATAATGGAGCTCACTTACCCATCAGCAGGCAGGGAGCATCCACACATCCTCCCTTGTCTGCAGGTGTGAGCAGTCTCAGGCTCACGTCCATGCCCCTCTGAGGTCTGACACCAAACTTTTCTGCATGCTTCAAACTACCATTCTCCGCCTCCCCTCTCCCCCATTTGGTTTCTTTCTCTGTGTAGCCTTGGCTGTCCTGGACTCACATTGTAGACCAGGATGGCCTCAAACTCACAGAGATCCTCCTGCCTCTGCCTCTCGAGTGTTGAGAAACTAGCATTCTTGAATGGGCTCAATGCTTCAACTCACAGCCAAGATTCCAGGCCACTTTATGCTCAAACAAGAAGTCTTTCTGGACGTGCTTTCTTAAGACTGGCCTCAAACTCACTAGGTAGCTGAGGTGACCTGGAACTCCTCAATGTCCTACCTTCATTCACAGGTACTGGGGTTATAGACATATGCCCAGAAATGTAATTATCTGGAGCTTTATTTACTTGTTTACTTTTGAGGGCTTCTCTGTGTATCCTTGACTGTCCTGAGCTTGCTTTGTAGACCAGGCTGGCCTTGAATTCAGAAATCTACCTGCTTCTACCTCCCCACTGGGATTACAGGTGTGCATCACCACGCCTGGCTTATCTGGAGTTTTAATTCATGCTTGACTTTTCTTCACAGTAATTTTCTTATGCCTCTGTTACTCACTCCATCTTGTTTTCTTACCAGAGGAAGACATCTGTCCAAGTTACTCCTGTCACTCCTGCTGGTTCAGTCTGACCACTTTGCTTCTAAGGGCGGTGACAGCCTCTCTCCAGCCTTGCCTGGTGCAGCCAGCCTGGCAAACACTGGCTGACGCAGACTTGACTCACTGTGTCCTTCAGACCTATCCTCAAAACCCAAAACAACATATTCTATGCAAAGTTTATTTAAAAAAAAAAAAAAAGTAGTAAAGAAGATAACTGAGCATGTTGGCACAGTGCCCAGTGTGGAGGAACTATGAATAAAGTTGCTGCACCACAGCCCGGGAGCTGGACAGTAGTAAACACACTACAAAAGAAGTATCTCCTCAGTAGCTGAAAGCTGTTGCGTGAAGGCAAAGCATCGAACCCTGCAAATCCAAGCAGAACCAGCTACTGAAAAGCTCCCACCCAGCTATGCGACAGCACAGCAAAACTCGTTGCAGCCTGTCACGTCCATGTGAGCTATCCGTCAGAACTGGTGCAGCCCTTCTTTCCCCACAGAAGGTTATGTTTACTGTCAGTTTAAAATGTGTTTCAAGTTGGGCGGTGGTGGCACACGCCTTTAATCCCAGCACTCGGGAGGCAGAGGCAGGTGGATTGCTGTGAGTTCGAGGCCAGCCTGGTCTACAGAGTGAATAGGACAGGACAGCCAGGACTGTTACATCCCTCCAACCCCGACAATTTTCCCGAGTCTTTCTACAAAAATATGAATAAAAAGTAAAATTAGACCCAAGACTAAAATCAAATTTTAGTCTAATCAAGTTCTCTGTAACAAAAGCCAAAGGCTGAACAAACAGATAAGGGGAAATGGTAACTGATAATTAAATGTAACCCAGGCTGACCTCAATCAAACTCATAGAAATCCCTCTGCTTCAGTCTCCCAAGTGCTAGGATCACAGGTGTGTACCCTCATGCCTGGTTGAACCAAGCTTGGGGGTAGAGGGAAAGGGAGTCACTCTAGTGACAAGACAGGACAAGCTTCAATGAAACCCAATGTGCTTTATTCTCTTTTGGATTGTGGATGCAGTCATTTTCACTGGTATACACATAAATATTTCTTAAGGGTTATGTACAAATATGGAAAGTCTGCTTTTTAAGAAAATAATATCTTTTCTTGGGGCTGGAGAGATGGTTCAGAGGCTAAGAGCAGTGGCTACTCTTCCAAAGGTTCTGAGTTCAATTCCTAGCACCCATGTGGTAGCTCACAACCATCTATAGTGAGATCTGGTATCCTCTCTGGCCTGCTGGCTCACATGTAGGCAGAATACTATATATATAATAAACAAACAAACAAATCTTTTAAAAGAAAAAGAAAATATATTCTCAAGTACAAATAACAATCTCATAAAATGCTTTTTGTTCTTCCCGAGACAGGGTTTCTCTGTGTAACCTTGATTGTCCTGGAACTCGCTATGTAGACCAGGCTGGCCTCGAACTCACAGAGATCCACCTGCCTCTTCCTCTTGAGTGCTGGGATTAAAGACGTGAACCACCACCGCCCAGCTTCACAATGCTTTTCTTCCACAACACTTACTTGTTTTTTCGTTGTTTGAAACGGTTTCATTGTGAGCACTGGTTAGCTTGGGACTTACTCTATAGACCAGGCTGGCTTCAAACTCAGATCTGCCTGCCTGCCTCCCAAATGCTGGGCTTAAAGGCATGTGATACAAAGTCTGGCATCAAACTTAAAAAAAAAAAAAAAAAAGAATTCAAGTATTTGTGTCTGTGTGCAGGCAGCCAAAGGATCTGAACTTTCGGCAACCGTGAGACACCTAACATGGGTGACAGAAACTCAACTCTGGTCTTCAGCAAGGGTAGTTGGTCTGGAGCTCTTAGTCACTGAGGCAGCTTTCCAGTCCTAAACACCTGCTTTCAGTGTCAGTGGCGAGACTACTTTTCAAACTGTGGAAGAGCTCTAGAGATACAGCTCAGTGCTGCCCTGCCTGCCTAGCATACACAAACCTCACTTGGTTTAGGAAAAGAAAAGCTAACAATAGAAAGCAGCAGGCAGCCATGATATGGTGGGCACTCTAGTGGGTTTGTCCTCTGTGGAGAGCAGACACAGGGTCCATTAGACTATGTTTATGTGTATGAGCATTTTGCCTGTGTGCATATCTGTACCATGTGTGTGCCTGGTGCCCAGGAAGACTGGAGTAGTACATGAGTGTGAACCACCATGCAGGTGCTGGGGTTTGAGCATGGGTCCTCTGAAGAGCAGCCACGCTCTGAACTATTGAGTTGTTTCTCCAGACCATAGTTCACACCTTAAGAGTACCATAGCCATCTTTAAAAAAAAAAAAGGGGGGGTGGGGGTTGGAGAGATGGCTCAGCGGTTAAGAGCACTGACTGCTCTTCCAGAGGTCATGAGTTCAATTTCCAGCAACCACATGGTGGCTCACAACCATCTATAATGTGATCTGATGTGCATTGTATACATAATAAATAAATAAATCTTAAAAAAAATAAAATAAAATAAAAATAAAAAATAAAAAAAAAGGAGTACCATAGCCACTCTAATGGGGGAAGGGGCTTTTATGCATGAAGGAAATTTACTTGATTACATAGAGAAGGTGCATAACAAGCCAAGACTGTGATCTCTGGTAGAAAAGTCAGTTGTCTATATTCTTGAGCTCAAGTGCTGGCATCAGTGATTCCAACACCTGACTGAGTCACATATTTCAAAACTGGAGGCATCTGGAATAAATCAGGGTTCCACTTAGAGACAGTCTACAGTCTCTCTCCTTTGACACTATGTTCTGTCAGGGGCACTCACTCGGTACATACAGCCAACCGGGTTTCCAGAGAAGAACTTCATTCTTTACTTATTAACATTCTTACTAAGCAGATGAGGCACAGTAGTTAGTGGCAATGACTGTGTCCAAAGTCAAACATAATTAATGCTGTTAGGTTATAAACTTTAATGTTGTTGAAGTTAATTTTGTTAATGAAAATTTTATCACAGTAGAAGTATCGACTTTTACATTACATTCCCACAAAAAATCAAATCAGTCATCAAGTTACATTAACCACATAGGCTCCTGACTATGAGCCATACATAGGACAGCGCACACACAACACATCCATGATGCCTCAAAAAGGCCTACTGGGCAGTTCTCAGCTAGAAGCAAGACCACCAGCTGAAGGCACAATGACGAAGGTGAGGCAAACACAAACCCACAGAAGAAGCTGAAGCCCAAGTGACAGGCAGCCTGCGGACCCTCAGCAGTGACCTGTTCACACGCCACACAGGCTAGAGCCTCAGGCCTTCCAGGCTGGCTGGCGTGGGGTTAGCATGTTCTGCAGGCTTTGAAAAGAGTTCTAGAGGCCGGGCATGGTGGCACACGCCTTTAATCCCAGCACTTGGGAGGCAGAGGCAGGAGGATTGCTGTGAGTTCGAGGCCAGCCTGGTCTACAACATGAGTCTAGGACAGCCAAAGCTACACAGAGAAACCACGTCTCAGAAAACAAACAAAACAAAACAAAAACAAAAAAACAAAAAATCAAAAAATCAAAAAAGAAAAAGAAAATAGTTCTAGAAACCAACCAGAGAACATGACAGTGAAGAGAGCTTCCTGACTCCTCCTCAGGACCTTAAGAAAAGTAAAAGAGGTCTGATAAACTAACTCTCTCAGGTTCACCCAGGGAAACTAAGCTCAAGTGGATTAACTCCTAGTTTTACTCAAAACATCAGTCTGGCAAAATTGCCTAGAGATGTTACTTGGCTGGAGATGTGACTCAGTTGGTAAAGCGCTTGTCTAGCATGCATAAAGCCCTGGGTTCCAGGCCTAGCAAGTACAGCATGAAACCAGGCACAGTGGCTAAGTGAGTGGTATTCTGGAGGCCACGGCAAGAGGAGCACTGTGAGGGTCAGGGCAAGGCTGTCCTGAGACACACAGTCTCAGCATGGGCTGCATGCTACATTAAGACTGTCACAAACAAAATAAAACGCCTACCACCAACACAACAAACACAGAGAATCTGCGCAGACAGGAAAGACCAGAGGCCTTGGAAATCAAGAGACCCCTGCCCACCACAGGCCCAAGATACGAAGTATAAACTTCTCCAAACACCCCTAGAGAAGAGGCAGCCCAAAGCCCCCTGCCCACAAAGGGACATTTAGGAGGTGGTCTTCCCAGGACCCATCACAGTGCTCAGCTACTTAGAGGTCACTACAGCCACAGTCTGATAGAGCACCACTGCCCAAGTTGGCAGCAGACCTTGGTGGATTATAGGGTGGGAGAGGCACTCACCAGATCTCCAAGGGAAGCCTGGAAAGCTGGACAGAGACCAGGGCTGGATTCATTGTGAGTGGCCTGAGAGTGTGGGTCACGAGGCTGTGCGTATGAAGCTGATGATGAGGCCCCCGAATGTGGACTATCTGAGGGAGCTACAGGCAGTGAGCACGAGAAGGCACACGGGTATATGCAGGAGGTCACAGGAGCTGGGCTGCTAAAGGCCGTGGGAACTCAGCTGGTCCCATCTTGAGCCTCCACACATGGATGTGAACTATGGAATTTTAATGCCGTGTCTCACCTTATTTGGTCTGGTCCTTCTTTACCTCTGGATGACAATGCTCATGCTACTGAGTCCTGGAAGTATGAAATGTATTCTGATTTTTTTTTTTTTTTTTTTTTTGATTTTTTGAGACAGGGTTTCTCTGTGTAGCCTTGGCTGTTCTGGACTCGCTTTGTAGACCAGGCTGGCCTCGAACTCACAGAGATCCGCCTACCTCTGCCTCCCAAGTGCTGGGATTAAAGGTGTGCGCCACCACGCCCGGCTATGTATTCTGATTTTAACAGGGACTAGCAGCTAAGATTTTGCCTCAAATCTCAGAGACTCAAGAGGGTCTGGACCCTTGCACAGGGACTGAATATGTTTTGCACTGTAGGCTAGGGGTCAGGTGCTGACTCAAGGTCTGATCCCCAGCTGGCAGCACAAATTTTCCTGCTGGGAACATCAGGAGCTGGGGGGTGGGGGGGGAGGTCACTGGGAACATGTCCTAGAAGAGTATTTTACTCATGGCTGCCTTCCTCTCTCCTGCTTCCTGGCTGCCATGAAGTGAGAAGCCTCCTCTGCCACATGCTCTACCTCACCACGGACTGAGACTTCTGAACCCATGAGCCAACACAAATCTTCCTCTCAGGAATCCGTGATCCCTGGGAATGGCTGACACAGCCACTGGTAAAGATGAGGCAGGCACTTCCTGGTGGCTCTGGTTTCAGCAAACTCTCACACCACCCTCTGTCATCTTATAGTTGAGCAAACAGAAACACAGAGGTTAGAAAAACTTGATTAAAGCCACATAGTTCAAAAGTAAAAAGGCTAAAATCTAAATTCCAGGGCCTGGGCCCTAACTGAATACCTTGACTACAAAAGCAAGGAACTGAGAGGCTTCCCTACAGACGTTTCCGTCTGTCTGTCTATGAAGGCAGCTGGAGGGACACCACAGGGAAGAGAGGAGAACAGAGGACAGCATGAGGGACATCACAAGCCTCCCTGATCCTCTCAACCTTGGACTGTAATACAAATAAACCACATTGGCAAGGGGAGGGAGACGTTCTGGGCGATGAGACCCTAGAGTGGAATTAGAGTGACCGTGGTCCAGTGACGAACGGGCAGCGGCACAGACAGCATTGCCTGTGAAGCAGAGGTTTCCAGTTCATGAAAGACACTGTCTAGCAGAGAACTGTCAGGATGGACCCCGTGCTATCAGTCACTGGAGAGAGGCAGCCTGAGCTGTCAGCAGGGAGCTCACAGACTCAGGGAGTGCTAGGCAAGCGCCAAAGCTGCAGTTAGAGGGTGAAGCAAGAGTTCTTTATGGTGGCATTTCTAGGAGCCCAGCCAAAACCATCTGCAGGCTACTCGAGGTTTACAAAAGCCCCTCCTGAAGACTGACTTACGCTTCTGTTTTAACACTCTCACATCCTCCCTGGGCAGAGCTGATTGAGTTCTCACAAACTATATTTAATGACATCACTAAGCCGTGGACAACTGCCTAGCAGATAAGAAAGATGTTTGGTGCTCATAGCCCAAATGGTGCTAAGTGTGGAACTAAAATGGGGCTGGCTCTAACCAGAAACAAAAGCACACAACAGGGGCCCCTCTTACTTCTATTGTTGGTTGTTAAGCAGCAAACAGGACAGAAGTCAGCAGGCGTGTCAGTACAGGGGCCGCAGCCTGTTTAGTAAATAAGCAGGTGTGAGAACGAGACGCCTGATGTACAGGTGGCTGTGTACGCTTACCAGAGGCTTGCAGAAGTAGACTAAATGTGAGTGCAAAAAGACGACAGGTGAGTCTTAAGCTTGTTTTCTCCCAAGGCCCAAAGCCTTTTTTTGGCAAGGTAAGCTATTCAACAAGTGGACAGACCTCAAAAGCAATGCTTGTACCACAAAACAAAGATCTGAGTCTTCCCCACAAACAAGGGGAACACACATGCATGACGCAGGACAGACATGAGGACAGGGCCTAGACATGTTAAAGGATACGGTCTGTACCAGGAAACAATGTTCTTCCAGTCAGCAGCTCAGCCATGATGCAGCCCACGGACCAAATATCCACTAGAACAGCAATCAGAACACAAGCATAGACACAGCTATTCATATGCATGACCACTAATTGGATTCTTATCGGGAGTGAAAGGTTTAAATCAACCTTTAAGACAACTGAGGTTTAACAATCATTTCCCTTTGGATGAGCAGACAGTGCCCTTAACCGTTAAGCCATCTCTCCAGCCCCTCATCAATCACTTTTTATAGAAATAAATAAGCTTATTTAAACCGTCACCCAAGAAAGGGCTCAATAGGTCATGCAAGTCAGAATATAACTAAGAGAAACAAGCAACTCCCGACAGGGCAAAGCTTTCTTACTAGTAAAGTCATGACTCCTCCCAGGCAACACTGGGGCGCTGATTAGAGAGCACGCTCGTCTGGCAGTGTTATAGTGAGAATGACATGGAAACCGTAAGAAGCAAGGACCCAACTGCCAGGGCATCTGAAAACCACGTGAGGGAGCTCCCTTCCCCATCTGGGTCAGGCCTGGGTAGGACTGCAGCGGCACCTGTCTGGTTGTAGTGCATCCAGTTCAGCATGATCTCAGGAGCCCTGTACCACCTGGTGGCCACGTAGCCTGTCATTTCATCATCAGTATGCCGAGCCAGTCCGAAATCCAGAATCTAAGGGCAAGAACAGAAATCAGGAACGGGAGCAGCAAGTTATGCCATCTATGACAAAGAAAGCCGGGTCTTCCTTTAGAACGCATGGTGGCACATGACTTTTGTCTGCATGTCTATCCGTGTACCAAGTGTTATGCAGTGTCCACAGGGACAAAAGTAGGCACCAGATCCTTTAGATTCAGATGGTTGTGAGCCATCATGCGGGTGCTGGGAAATAAGCTATCTCTCCAGTCACCTGTATGTTTGTTTTTTGTTTTTTAAATTAATTTTAAAAAATGTAGTGCAGCCGAGCCTGGTGGTGCACACTTTTTTTATTTTATAAAGATTTATTTATTAGGTATACAGTGTTTTGCCTGCATGTAACACCTGCACACCAGTAGAAGACACTAGATCTCATCATAGATGTTTGTGAGTCATCATGTGGCTGCTGGGAATTGAACTCAGGACCTTTGGAAGAACAGCCCGTGCTCTTAAATCTCTGAGCTGTCTATCCAGCCCATGGCGCACACTTAATCCCAGCATCAGGAGGCAGAGGCAGGCGGATCTCTGTTGAGACCAGGACAGCAAGGCTATTATGCAGAGAAACCCTGTCTCTAAAAAACAAAACAAAACAAAGCAAAAACTAACAAACAAAAACTGCTACTTACTTTGACAGATAGCTAACTCATTTATGTCTTATTGGATCATTCTGAGTCCCTGCCATTTCTCCTCTAGAAACCTTTATAATAATGAGTGTCCCAGCAGGAATGTTTAACTGACATTTAGACTACACTACCCCTTTATTATAAGTAACATGTTGTATTCCTAATCTTATTTTCTTTAAAAAATGAAAACAAGATACTAAAATCTACTTCCCAGGTCATTTAAACAGCTTGCTCAGCCTACTTCAAGTTTCACAGGCTGATATTCCTAAGGACAAGTAACTTTTCAGATACAAAGTCATGGCTTAAATCATTTTCTCTAAGTCTGGCTGGCCAGCTAAGGAAGTTAAAGGAAACAAACAGTTCAATCTCTTTTTACCTTCAGCTCACAGTCTTCATTCACAGCTAGGTTGCTGGGCTTTAGGTCCTAGGACACAAGGGGAGAGAACAGTGTCAACCTGGTGTCAAGTGCCTGAGTGCCCTAGGGTGCTGAGGCTGCAGACACACATGGAAGACCTCAGAGACAGGCCCATTTCAAGCTATAGTCAATCTCTCAGCCACATTAGCTTTGAGCAGGCACAACAGTAAGTGTTCCTGCCGGGCGTGGTGGCGCACACCTTTAATCCCAGCACTTGGGAGGCAGAGGTAGGCGGATCTCTGTGAGTTCGAGGCCAGCCTGGTCTACAAAGCGAGTCCAGGACAGCCAAGGCTACACAGAGAAACCCTGTCTCAAAAAACCCAAAAACAAAACCAAAAAAACAAATAAAAAAACAGTAAATGTTCCTTTACCAGTTGCAAGGTTGCAGCCCATCGCTATTTCAACAGTTACAAGTCAAGGTTGAGATCTCAGATGCCACTCTTCTAGCCCCACCCACACTACCAAAATAATTACCACCTAAGGCACATACATACCCTGTGAATTATGTCAGCTGAATGTATATACTGCAAAAAAGAAGAAAGTCAGGTGAACGAAACTATTTCAGCTTTTCAGTGCCATGTCCTAGCGCAGTCTGGTCTCCAGGCCCCTTCAGGTGGTAAGCACTGTTCATGTTCACAGTGTGTCATAACTCTCACTCCACCTACTCGAGTTGTCAACCTGTTTTCTTCCCCGCTGAGAAGCACAGTAAGAGTTCTGATATTCTGGTAATAATCAAAGGTGGCGTAGTTTTAAAGCAGCTTACTAGTCCCTCCCACCATCAGGTTAACTTCCCTGAAGAACCTATCCCTTCAAGCTCACCATTCAAGCCTGCGTGGCCTGGCACTCACTACACTGCCCACAGTGGTCCTCCTTTCCCTGCCTCTCACATCCAGCCTAGCCTTGAGGAGTGCTCTAAAGCCTGGATTCCACCTCATGGGACTCGGGCTGCATCAGGATGCCACTAACCTCTCAATGAGGCTAACATCCCCCTCTCTTGGATACTCAGACTGAAAGGTCAGAGAAAAGGACAACATATCGTTTTCTCTAGAGTCAACTGTGGCCTGGGAATACAAGAGCAGTAGGACTGGTTGATTCTGTAGCTCTTTAAGTTTTTCATAAGAAAACAGAGGATTCATTTCCCCAACTGACACTATTACTGTCTGTACCTTCAGCCCGCGGAGGATCTGGTAGATCAGGAACTGAACGTGGTCGTCGGTAAGCTTCTGGCACTTGACGATGTTGTTCAGGTCTGCCCCCATGAGATGGGTCACCAGGTACCTAGGAATGGGGTGTGTGTGTGACAAAGCAATCCAGGAAAGCACCACAATGTCAGCCAAAACCTTTTTTCTTTTTCTTTCTCGAGACAGGGTGTCTCTGTGTAGCCTTGGCTGTCCTAGACTCCCTTTGTAGCTCAGGTTGGCCTCAAATTCAGAGAGCTGCCTCTGCCTCTTGAGTGCTGGGATTAAAGGTGTGTACCACCCCACCCAGCTCAGTCTTCTCTTTTCTAGACAAATCTTATGTAGCCCAGGCCATTTCAAACTTAGACAAAGATGCCCTGCGTTCTCATTCCTGCCTCCACTTCCTGAATGCTAGGATGACGGACGTGCCACTGTGGTGGCCTGAACGGAATGACTGCCACATGCTCATCTATTTGCATAATTGGCCCCCAGTTAGGGGAATTGTCTGGGGGAGGATTAAGTGGTATACTACCTAGTTTTATGTCAACTTGACACAAGCTAGAGTCATCAGAGAAAAGGGAGCTTCCACTGAGACAGTGCCCTCATAAGATCCAGCTGTAGGGTATTTTCTTAATTGCTGGTTGATGGGGGAAGGCCCAGCCCACTGTGGGTGGTGCCATCTTTAAGCTGGGTGGTCCCCGTCTGAGCAAGCCACAGGGGTCAAACCAGTAAGCATCACCATTTCATGGCCTCTGCATCAGCTCCTACCTCCAAGTTCCTGTCTTCACTGTTTTAGATATGAAACTGTGTATAAATAAACCCCTTCCTCTCCAGCTTGCTTTTGGTCATGGTGCTCACCACAGCAATGACAGCCCCAATTAAGGCAGGAGGTGTTGCCTTGTTGGAGGAGGTGTCATTGGGGTGAACTTTGACGTCTCAAAGGCCCAAATAAGTCACTGCACCCCCAGGATATTGTACTAAACTTCTAAAACTGTATGTAAGCAAGCTCCTAATTAAATGCTTTCCTCTGTAAGTTGCCTTGGTCACAGTATCTCTTCACAGCAGTAGAACAGTAATGGACATCAAACTCAGGCCTCAGGAATGCCAAACAAGCCCTCTAAACCACATTTCCAGTCCTTGCCAGTCTTTTTATTTTTGCAGGAAAAAATACATAGTATAACTAATTGGAAGCCCATAACACAGGATCATGCACTTGCAATCCCATATTTTCACCTCATTTAAATCTTTCACATTGTACACTTTAAAATAAACATGTCCTTAGATTACAAAGTGTTAACTTATTTTTTTCAGGAGTGACTAGCATCCTTGCATTTACTTTAAAGGAAGCAGGAACAAGGTGTTCCAGAGCTTCCCACAGGTGCAGTGATCAGTAATCCTGCTTTTATGTGGTAAGATGAAGAGTGACTTCGTTCAGGTCCAGCAGGTTTGCAAGAGCCATTCTAGACACACTGCTGTCACCCCATCATTACTGCAGCACACAGTTGAGAGCACAAAGAGCCAAGCAGGGCCACGAGGTAGAGCCTGTACCTGAGGGCAGCTGCTGCTTTCTCTTCAGGCTGCTCAGGTGAGTCGGCTTTTGTATAGACTAGAGAGACTCGGCCTAGTTGTGACTTTAAAGTGAGATTTTTAGCCATTTCCATAAAACTTGCATGTTTATATTGCCATAAGGAAAAGCTGAGTTCTACGTGTAATTTAAAGAGTAAATTAAGAGGCAAGAGAAAGCTGTGCACAGTGGTGCACACCTTTAATCCCAGTACTAAGGAGGCAGAGGCAGAGGCAGGAGGATCTCTGAGTTTGAGGCCAGCCTGATCTGCAAAGCCAGTCCAGGACAGCCAAGGTTACACAAAGAAACCCTGTCTGGAAAAAACCAAACCAAAACAAAAAATAACCAACGACCACCAACAAAAGAAAGCTGGAGAGACGGCCCATTAGAATATGCTTCCTGCTCTCCAGGGGCCTGAAGTCAGTTCCCAGAACTCGTGTTAGGTGGCTCACACCTGCCTGTAACTCCAGCTCCAGAGGACCTAATGTCCTTTTCTGGCCTCTGTGGGCACTGTGCTCATGTCCATATACTCTATTATACACATAAAATATTTCTTAAAAAATAAAGAACAGCCAGGCAGTGGTGGCACGTGCCTTAATTCCCAGCACTCAGGAGGCAGAAGCAGGTGGCTCTGATTTGGAGGTCAGCCGGGTGTACAGAGTGAGGTTCCATGACAGCCAGAGCTACACAGAGAAACTCTGTCTTGGGGGGGGGGGTGGGGTGTGTAAATTATACTCTTTGAAGTGTTTTCATCAAGGTAGTTTGATTTGTGTGACGTTCCAAGCTCCAAAAGAACACAATCAAAGGCAGCTCCCAAGCCTGATGACCCGAGGCCCATGCTCAGGACCACACCCTATGGTAGAAGAGAACTGATTCCTCTCAGTTGTGCTTTGGCCTCCACATGCGTGCTCCAGCATGAGCATTCATTCATATGCACTGATGCATATATAAACCAATAAAATTTTAACATGTTACAGATGTCACAATAACCAAGAGAACCATATCTCTAGGTAATTTCCCTTACAGCTTCTCAGTATTTAGTGAAGACTCAAGAACACAGCACTATTCCCCCACAACAACCCAGTCATTATTTATTTTGGGAGTGCTGAGGAGAGCCACTGTCTTGTGCCTTGGGGACAGATACTTTTAAACTGAGGTCCACCTGGTCTTGGAGCTTTTGAGACAGGGCCTTGATGCTCACCTGAGCTGGCTGTAAACTGCACACTCTTCCGCCTCACCCTCCCGAGGCATGCAACCAACACCTGCTTCAGGAACTGTATACTTTTAGCCTCACTCTGGCATATAATCTGATAAATATAAGAACGTTCTGTAGGGCCCCTGGGATGACTCCAGGGTAACAACACTCATGAAAGTCTGAACTCAATACCTAGGATCCATGGTGAATGGAGAGAGCACCAACGGCCCAGAGTTGCCCTCTGCACACACCAGCAACCACACACATCACAAACACACAGGCACACCCAACAGTGGTGTAGCTTGCAGTCCCTTTTCTATCACACACAATTGATCTGAGGATCTGGGAAACATAAGTGGTGGACCTGGCACTTCTGATCCACTTTATCACGGACAGGGTGAGGCTGTGAAAGCACTACATCAGGACCCACAGTTAGCCATTTTCACAGAGAGAAGCTCTACACACTGCTCCTAGGCTACAATGTAGTCAACTGAAAGTCGAATTCTTTTAGGAATTATGCTAATTATTCCATATTGTTTCCACAAGGTCTAAGAACAATCTATGGCCATCAAGTATGAAATTTCAGCCCACATATGGATGGAGTTCCAAAGCAGATCATACAACATAGGACAGGAGCAAGGACCACACAAAGTCTATTAAGGAAAGCAGGTTACTTCTCAAATCATCAGGCTGTGGAAGGCCAAGTGCAGATGAACTCACTTAAAATAAAAGTCAAGGGGCTGAAGAGATGGCTCAGAGGTTAAGAGCACTACTGCTCTTCCAGAGGACCTGAGTTCAATTCCCAGCAACCACATGGCAGCTCACAGCCATCTGTAATGTGATCTGGTGCCCTCTTCTGGCACATAAGTGTACATGCAGATAGAGAACTCATAGATAAAATAAAACAAACAAATAAAATAAATCAAAAGTCAAGCCTGGCTAGGCATGGTGGTGCATGCCTGTAATTCCAGCACTTGGGAGGCAGAGGTAGGCGGATCTCTGTGAGTTTGAGGCCAGCCTGGTCTACAAAGTGAGTCTAGGACAGCCAGGACTACACGGAGAAACACTGTCACAAAAACAAACAAACAACCTCCTGCCCCCCCCCCCAAAAACCCCCAAATGTCAAGCCTGCTTCCACCTCAATACCCTAAAGGCAAAATGGACAATCCAAAGGGCATCCCTAGGAAGCCACGAGCCTCTACAGTATCTGATTCTGGCAAGTGTACTTAATGACACTCGAGAAGACTTGCTTGATATTATCACTGGACTGAAGACTTGCTTGATATTATCACTGGACTGAAGAGTGAATTCCTAAAATAAATGAAGGCAGGCTGGAGTCCACTGCAGCTGGAAAGCTATCTAATACCTCATCTTTAAAAGATTAAGTGAGATTATAAATTGAAGGCCAAGAAGAACTTCACAGCCTGACTCCAATCTTGCTTCTTGCTTGGGATGGCAGCATCCTCTAAAATCCAGTTCCCCACACATCCCCAGTGAGGCTAGTCAGTGAGATCCATGGGATCAGCACTAGGCAGGACTCAGGCCTGGAAATTTTCTTTCTTTTCCTTTCCCCCCTCTGGTTTTTCAAGACAGGGTTTCTCTGTGTAGCCTTGGCTGTCCTAGACTCACTTTGTAGACCAGGCTGGCCTCGAACTCACAGCGATTTGCCTGCCTCTGCCTCCCAAGTGCTGGGATTAAAGGCGTGCGCCACCACTACCACCGGACTCAGGCCTGGAAGTTTTCAAGGCTCTACATTGTGCCCTGTTCCAGAGCCTCCTTTCCTGAGTCCTGCCTGGGTGACAGCCAACTGTCAAGATTCCCACCACTGCTGGGCGGTGGTGGTGCACGCCTTTAATCCCAGCACTCAGGAGACAGAGGTAGGTAGATCTCTGAGTTCGAGGCCAGCCTGGTCTACAAAGAGAATCCAGGACAGCCAGGGCTGCACGACAGAAAAACCCTGTCTCGAAAACAAAAACAAAAAAAGATTCCAGCCATCGCATGCTTTTGAAAGCTCAATACAAGTGAAAGTTCAAAACAAAAACCTCTTGTTACAGCCTGGTGTCCCCACCACTATAAGCTCTATCCAAAAGCAGTTAGAAGGCAGAACATGTCTTCCAGATTAAACAGGGCTTAATACAGCAGTAGGAGCCACCAATGGTCCTCACCACAGAGGTCACACAACTTTCCCCTCACTCACCGTAAGAGAATCCTTCCAGCCCAGTATTCTGCCCCAGTAACCTCTGACCTCACTGGCTACTTCCTTCCTGGCTCTCAGCTGGACAATGGCTTCCTGCTCTAGCTCTGACACAGTATCAAGTCTTCTGCCTCAGGACCTCTGTGCTGACTGTCAGGACTGGCTGGGACATGCTCCCCATAGATTACTATGGATTGGATTCCTTTTCGACTATTTATTAGTACTATGTGTGTGTGGAGGGCAGAGAAGAGCTTCGTGGAGCCCGTTCTCTCTACCTAGGCCAGGCTGTAGAGCAAATGCCTTTCCTCTTGAGCCATCTTGCCTGCCCTTCGATATTTTCCACAAATTCCACATCCTCAAGAAGGCCTATCCTTTACCAATGTATCTGAAGTGTGGCCACTTCTCTGGATTACACACCTAACC
The DNA here is from genome assembly GCF_903995435.1 of Acomys russatus. Taxonomy (NCBI): domain Eukaryota; kingdom Metazoa; phylum Chordata; class Mammalia; order Rodentia; family Muridae; genus Acomys; species Acomys russatus. The sequence continues at coordinate 58,517,563 of NC_067147.1, forward strand.
GGCCTTTTCTCCTTTGTTATAGTATTGCCATCTGCTAGTGTGCTACGTAATTTCCTTTCTTATACGCCTCTTATCACTGGGAGTGTACAATGTCCGAGGTAAGCAGGGTTAGGTCTTGTTCTGAGTAGTACCTGAAGCATTCAGAGTGGTGTCTGGCCCACAAAGGCACTATGACAGATGACTCAGGACAGCTCACAGCAGTGTTAGCAAGACAGGGCGATGGAGTGTTTTACTGGAAGTGTATATGCTCAGGCTCTTATCTGGCATGGGTACAATTAGGCCCGAGTGTTCTTCTTCTTTTTTTTTTTTAATTTTTATTTTATGTGCATTTTATGTCTGTGAGTGTCAGATTTTTGGAGTTACAGACAGTTGTGAACTGCCAGAACAACACTCGGCACTCCCAACCACTGAGCCATGTCTCCAGCCCCCTAGGCCAGAGTGTTCTATAACAAGGGGTAGAAGAACCATCCAATAGCCTAGCTGGTGGCTTAACAAGCACACCACTCTCGCAGGAAGCACAGATATTAGGTGTCCTCTACATTGCCAACATCACCTGGCCTGGACTCACTACTCTGACACATCGTCCATGGTAAAGACACATAGCGGCAAGTGTGCGGTCAAACAACCAAGGCACCAACAGGTCCACAGGGACGGCAGGAGGGCACTCGTGCAGGGTTGGCATGGGGGATGCACAGGAGGGCACCCGTGCAGGGTTGGCATGGGGGATGCTGCCATGGCGATTCAGTCTAGATAAAGGGAAGGCATGGAAAATCCCACAATGGAGGTGATCAGATCAAGGTGACCACATGCAGCGTGGAGCAGAGAGAGGCTTTAGTTTTGGTGTCTTCCATAGGATAGAGCACAGTGGTACTGGTCATGACCTTGGACATGTCAGAGGAAACTGAGAACCAGAGCACCCAGAAGGAAGCAACATTTGTTCAAACTCATATACAGTGAAGGTCTCAGTCTGTTTCCTCATCTGACAATCAGATGATAAATCTACACCAGTGTCGTGTCAAGAGACAACATGCTCAAGTCCTCTGTAAAGCTGTGAGGTGACACTAAAAACCCAGCTAGTACCACAGACTGTGTTACAGTTCCAGTCACATGAGTAGGCCATGGTTTTTGGTTTTTGGTTTTCCAAGACAGGGTCTATGTAGCCTGGATGTCCCAGAACTTGCTATGTAGACTGATTTTGACATTTCTATACTTTCACAAATAACACCTGTAGGCAGGCTTGCTACTGCTCCAATTGCTAACAACTCAAGAAAGAAGAAAAAGCACACCACTCTCACAGAGCTTACAAGGCAAGAAAGAAAACAGGTAAGTACATGGTGACAACATTTGCAAAGAACCAAGCAGAGCAAGGAGCAGACAGTGCCTTGGGGTCACAGTTCAAATAGGACGAGAGAGTCCTAGTTTTGTTTTTTCAAGACGGGGTTTCTCTGTGTAGCCTGGCTGCCCTGGACTCACTTTGTAGACCAGGCTGGCCTTGAACTCAGAGATCTGCCTGCCTCTGCCTCTCCCCCACGCTGGGATTAAAGGTGCACGTCACCGTAAGAGAGTCTTATCTGAAGACTCTTGTATGGAACTGAAGGGAAACGAGCCAATCAGCAAGTGGGGAGAGAGGAGAGCAGGCAGAGGCTTTGTTGGAGTGGCTGGTTGTCTGTATTAGGAAGAAAACAAGGACAGAGAAACAGGTGGGGAGTGGGTCACAGGAGGGCAGAGAGTACACAGAGCCAGGCCATGCTGGGCCTCTCCAGATCTACCACAGTGCACAATATGTGGTCATTTAAATTCTTCTTCTATTTCAGTTGATAGAGATGAACTATTATACTGATTTTCACTCAGAATTTTTTTTAAAAAGACTTATTTATTTATTAGATATATAGTGCCCTGCCTACATGCATGACAGAAGAGGGCATTAAATCACATTATAGATGCTTTTGAGCCACTGTGTGGTTGCTGGAATTGAACTCAGGACCTCTAGAAAAGCAGTTAATGCTCTTAACCTCTGAGCCATCTCTCAGCCCCTTCATTCAGAATGTTAGATTCACCAAGATAGGAAAGATGTTTTCTTTAAGTTTGCCAAACACAAATAGCCAAATTACTATGAATTTAACATTTGTATATTTCCTGATTGGTTCATGGTTCTTCTTGCTGTATGTAGTTTATTCTATTTATGTGTAATAATATAAATGTATGTGTAAAAAAATAAATTTATTTAAGAAATAAAGTAAAAAAAAAATTTTTTTTGGGTTTTTCAAGACAGGGTTTCTCTGTGTAGCCTTAGCTGTCCTGGACTCACTTTGTAGACCAGGCTGGCCTCGAACTCACGGAGATCAGCCTGCCTCTGCCTCCCAAGTGCTAGGATTAAAGGCGTGCGCCACCACGCCCGGCCAAGAAATAAAGTAATTTTAAAACATGAAAAAAAATCTTCTTTTCTCAACTCGCCAACTAGAGACTGTGTGCTTGCTGTCTTCCTCAAGGATTAGGACTGTGTCTGGCAGAGGCAGATATTCAAAGGCTGAATAAAATCTATAAAAGCAAACCCAAACCCAGAAGTATTCCCTGACTTGATGCCTTTAGTTCTAGTTAACTGACCCAGAGTGCTCATGCCCTTTCTATAGGAGAAAGCCAGCCTGGTGTCCAGCTGTTCACTGGCTTTCATTAAAACGAGGGCTGCTGTGCATTTTCTAGACCACAGGAAAATGCAAGACCCCTTGTGTCTCCTTAAGAACAAGCAGAGGAGGGCCGGGTGTGGTGGCACACACCTTTAATCCCAGCACTTGGGAGGCAAGGGTAGGTAGATCGCTGTGAGTTTGAGGACAGCCTGGTCTACAAAGTGAGTCTAGGGCAGCCAGGGCTACACAGAGAAACCCTGTCTCAAAAAGCCAAGTAGAGGGCTGGGTGTGGCTAAGGGGGAGGGGCAAAGTGCTTGCCTAGCATACACAGAGCCCAGGGTGCCCAACAGCATGAACTAGGTGTGGAAGGTCAGGCCTGTTATCCCAGCACTGGGGAGGAGACAGGAGAATCTGGAGTTCAAGGCCATCCTTTGTTACGTAGTAAATCTGAAGCCACCCTGGGATACATGAGATCCCAGCACACAAATAAACCCGAAGCAGAGATGCACAGGCAGGCAGACCTGCCAATTCTAGGTCTGCCAGGAATGCGTAGTGAGACCCTGTCTCAGTAAGTGAAACGACTGAAAAAAGAAAAGCAAGAAAGGAGAAAAAGAAGAAATCAAAAACAAGAAGCTGTAAAACAGGAAGAGTCTTAGAAGATTCGTTTCCATTTAACCCGTGACAACTTGGTTCTCCTGAAAGTTGAAGAAACTGTCTGCAGGAAGAGTCCTAAAACTACCCCTGCCCACCGTAGGCAGCGTAGTTAAGAGTAGCTGGGAGAAGCCAACCGAAGTGGCACACGCCTGTATCCCAGCACTTGGGAGGCAGAGGCTTTTTGGACTTGATCCTAAAACCACCTAGTAAAACTTTCTGCAGTTCTAGACATCTGTGGCATGCAATCAGGACTCACAATAAAACATTTGCCACTAGACAGCATAGGCACCACAGGGCTCAAGTGTGCCACCCGCCCACTATGTCAGCAGTCAAAATTAGATGTGATCACTTCCCCAGCCATCTCAATGTCTGCAGGTTGCTGGTCACAAACAAAACCAACCTTATGTGATCTTACAGATGAAGCAAAAATGTGAATCATATGAGGAAATGAAAAGTAATGAAACAAATGCTCAAACACAGGAAAGCACGCTCAAAAGTCAGTGGTAACCTGAAAGGCAGTTAACAGCTTTTGTTGGTTAGCATGGGAAACGCATACTCACAGGCAGAGCCTGCTGTGCACCCAGCAGCCTTAGCCTCTGGTCCTCAGTATGTTGCTTGCTTGCCTGTTTTTCTTAATGAACACAAATGTTTTAAGGAGACACAGGCTCAATGGTGCAACACCAAACATCATTCTTCCCATCTCATCCTGAAGGCGTCAACACCTGCAAACCATGCAGTCCTATCGAAGGAGACCGGTCTACCAGACTCTGGAGAACACAGGAAGCAGCTGTCTCTGGAAGGGTGTTCATTGATTGGACTGCTATCAACATCACAAAAAGCCACCAACAAAACCCTTCCCCAGCAATAAGCTAAGGCTCACTACTGTTTTCAGGAAGTGTGTTAACTGACTTGAGGACACATTCACCACACAGCATGTGAAGCTGCTTTGCTCAAGGGAGAGGCAGGGCCTCGGGAGGGCTCAGGGGCGAAGAGCACTGGCTGCTCCTGCACAGGACCCACATTGTGACTCACAACCACCTACAGCTCCAGCCAGAAGACGCGACACACTTTTCTGGCATTCACAGACACCAGGTATGTATACAGTATACATATACATACATATATACATGTATGTGTGTGTACGCAGTCACTAATAAACACATAATAATAAAAAAATAAATCTTGGGGGCTGGAGAGATGGCTCAGTGGTTAAGAGCACTAGCTGCTCATTCAGGTCCTGAGTTCAATTCCCAGCAACCACATGGTGGTTCACAATCACCTGTAATGAAATCTGGTGCTCTCTTCTGTCATGCGGTCATACATGCATATAGAGTGCTTATATGCACAAGTAAATAAATCTTTTTAAAAAACGAATTGCTAGAACGCAGTTGGAGGGTAAACAGAAAACAGTACCATAGTTGCAGAAAACTCTGCCACAGTCATGCACTTGTTGAAATGACTTCAATTTTAAAATTGTAATAAATGAATGCAACTTTATATTACTGAGAAGAAACACTGGTAGTTGGTGGGCTAAATTTACTGCCAATAAAATTTAAGCTTTCAAATAGACATCAGCCTTCATTATGGCCTTTTCAATGTAGGAAAAATAGGTCCATTTTTCATTGCAGGATGCTCAATTAAACCAAAACATAACACTTGCTAGTCCATGAATAATTTTTTTTTTCCCGTTAAAGTCTATTCTGACTAAAAATCTTAGGTTGAGGGATGGTTCAACGTTTTAAGAGCACTGACTGCTCTTCCAGAGGTCCTGAGTTCAATTCCCAGCAACTACATGGTGGCTCACAACCATATATAATGTGATCTGACGCCCTCTTCTGGCCTGCGGTGTACATGCAGATGGAGCATGGTATACATAATAAATCTTAAAAAAAAATCTTAGGTTAAAACTGAGATGACACGCCCGTGTCTTTCAAAGCAATCCATGAAAGCGCTGCAGTAGCGTTTGTTCCTCATGTAGACTCCTAAGCACGGCTTGCAGCAGGCTCCATCAGCTGTGCTCAGCTGTGTGGGCAGCCTCTGTTCTGGTGTAGGAGCAGGCGTCACTCTTAGTTATTTCCATCTTCCCTGTACCTGGGCCATGCTGCCTGTCCTGTCGCTGCCTCTCCTCCTCCTCTCCAGTTGCATCTTTGGCATTCATGTCTGTTTTTTTCCTTTTCTATAAACAAAATACAAGAGCGCAAATGTAGATCTGCCTGCTTGTTTTGTAGGAAAAGATGAGATGGTATTGACAAAGAAAGAGTGGAGAAAAGTTGTCTTTGCACGGGGAGAATCAGGAGTGAAACGCTATAGTGGCCACTGACAACCCTGCGTCAACAGCCCCCTTTCCAAGGTGGTGCTCTAGGAGCACTGCAACGTTTGAGCAGCAGGGTCGTTAGAAACGTGGCTTTGAAAACTACGGACTGGTCCCTTTCTTTGTTTTGCCACACTGCACCGGCAAGCAAACAAAGAAGATTTAGATGTTATTGCTCACCTTGCTTTTCTATAGTGGCTTCTGCTACATCAACGCTCCTACCACTGCTAGCTGGCATCTCTACAGGAAGCCTAAAAGCCACGGGCCCATCTGACTACAACCTGGAACCTTTAAACCAGGAAGTCAAATGGCCTTTTTTCTCCTCTTTACATAAGCTAATTTCTTCAGTCATGTTCACAGAGAAAGAAAGCTGACTAATACAGAAGCTAGGGAAGGGCAGTCATGACCTACAGTTCTGTCTGGCTTTTACAATAAACATCTTTTCCACTTAGGAATGCCAGAATTGCAACCAGACCACATGTGCACTACGCTGAGACGCGTCTTCTCTTGTAGCATGGCGTGTCTCTCAAGTGGGATGGGCTGTGTCTGCTCCTCTTCCTTTGAGAAAGGCCCTGACAAAAGCAACAGAAGGGAGGCGGCTGTGTTTGGCTCACGGTTCCAGTGCACAGTTCATCCCAGCAGAGTCACAGAAGCAGGAGCTGAGACAGCTGGTCACCGGGCACAGCAAGCAGAGAGGAATGAGATGCTTGCTTCTCTCTCTTACATGGTCCCCAGATATCCCCTGCCTAGGAAATAGCCCCAGCCACAGTTTAGATGGCTCTTCCCACATCAATTACAGAAGCTAATCCCCCAAAGGCATGCCGCCCAGAGGCCCAGCTTCTAGATTCTGTCAAGCTGATAATTAATACAAGAGTTAATCAGACACTAGGAAAGCTACAGTGGTGGGAAGGCTGGATGAGCACAGGACCCCTGCTGAAACCGGTCTTGCTGTTACACGTGTGCCACACGGCATGTGAAGGCATTCATGAACAACGGAGCAAATCTTAGGAGTGATCAGAAGGGTGGTGCTCCTGCAGAGCTTCCTACATCCTATAGAGCTTGCAGGCCAGGAGCTGGCTCTCAGTGGTGACTGGTTCACGAACACATCCAAGTACTATTTTGTCTCCTTCCCTGTTGAATTTCTTATGGCCCTCTACTTGTGACTCATGCCACATCCAGGCTTTGCTTTCTAAGAAGCACCAGATTAGAAGAAGTCTTTCCCAACATGTAGGGCCTGCCATCTGACCCAGGACAAAAACTTAGTATTTCTAGTACCAGCATGTAGTCTCAGCATCATCTCCCCATCCACGGGGGATCAAAGAGGGAAATAATGATGTGGACTGCCATTTTAGGGGAAAAAAAATAATAGTCAAAAATCCCCTGTACTCTCTCCCTCTGTGAAACTTTTGTAAGGACCCATCACTGTATCTGAAATGGTAAAAGTGCTAAAATGCTACACATATAACATTCACTATATGTATCCATCCCCCAGGAACCCAGAAGAGGTGGAATATAGAATAATCTTCTGAGCAGTTCTGCGGCTGCTCAACCACATCCTCTAGCTGAGGTTGCAAATCCAAGAGATGCACTCACACATCGCTGAATTCCTCCAGGGACCTTGCAGGCGTGAACACATCCAGAAGACCGATCACCTGCAAGAACACATGCAGATCAGACACTGAGGAAGCAGCGCGCTTCCCACAGAGCTTTAGGTAGAACGAAGCCCAAGCTAACTTGGACTGTTGATCGTGCTGCCTCTAACTCCCAAATGCTGGAATACAGACACAGGCCACAACACATAGTATTTTACCATGAAAAAGCCCAATCTCCTTAGAATTTGTTTCCCTTGCCAGTAGTGTATCAGACAGCAAAAAAGAATTAGAATGTCTACCTTATGCAATGTGTGTGCGCGTGGAGACCTGAGGGAGGCACTGGACCCTCTGGAGCTAGAATTACAAGCGGTTTTGAGTCACCCAATGTAGGTGCTGGGAACTAAACGCAGGTCCTTTACAAGAGCAGCAAGTGCTCACAGCCACTGAGGCATCTCTCCAGCCCCAAGGCTTGGCTCTTCACTGCATAAAACTAATGGAAGGAAGGTAAGACAACTTCTACATTAAGTATAAGCACTCTGGCCTTTCCTGTTCCCCCTCAAACATGTCAGTAGGAAAGAAAATTGAGACATTCAACCAGGTGCCTGCTGTGTTAAAAAAAAAAAAAAAACAGACCAAGGAGGCTGAAGAGTGGCCCAGCAATTTCAAACCAGCCAGGGTGACAAAGTGAAACCCTGCCGTAAACCAACAAAGCAACCTTTAAAAAATACAAGCCAGGCATGACGGTGCACACCTCTAATCCCAGCACTAAGCAGGTAGAAAAAGGTGAATCTCTGCATTCGAGGTCAACCTGGTTTACAGAGTGAATTGCAGGACAGCCAGGGCTACACAGAGAAACCCTGACTCAGAACACAAAACAAAATGAAAACAAACAAATCCCCCAAACACTAATATCTAAGTATAGGGGACTTTCTCCTGCTAGAACATGAACATCTTAATATAAAAAAGATGGAGAGATACTAAAAAACCTGCTTATGAGCCAGGCAGTGGTAGTACATGCCTTTAATCTGGAGCAGAGGCAGGTGTGAGGTTGAGGCCAGCCTGGTCTACAAAGTGAGTCTAGTCCAGGACGGCCAGGACTACAGAAAAACCCTGTCTCAAAAAAAAAAAAAAAAAAAAAAAAAAAAAAAAAAAAGAAAGAAAGAAAAAAAAAAAAAAAGAAAAGAAAAGAAACCTGTATATGCAACAACCTCTATAAACCAAGCCCCCACCTTTTGGGGTAGTAGAGGTGGCTCAGCCATTCTTCAACCTGAGTTCAGTTCTCACCGTCCTGTTAGGTATCTCACAAGCACCTCTAACTCCAGATCCAAAGGATCTAATGCCTTTTTCTATCCTCCATGGCAATGCACACCCGTATATATGCCCCCAACACGTACACATTACTAGAAATAAAAAACTTATAAAAAATAAAGCTCCAGGCTGGAGAGATGGCTCAGGTTTAGAGCACTGTCTCCTCTTCCAGAGGTCGAGTTCAATTCCCAGCAACCACCTGTGATGAGATCTAGCGCCCTCTTCTGGCAGGCACGCACGCAGAACAATGTAAAATAAATAAATAAGAATGGCATGCATGTATGTATGAGCATATTTGTGTTTGGTTTTTGAGACAGGGTCTCTCTGTGTAGCCCTGGCTGTCCTGGACTCACTTTGTAGACCAGGCTGGGCTCAAACTTACAGCGATCCGCCTGCCTCTGCCTCCTGAGTGCTGGGATTAAAGGCGTGCGCCACCACGCCCGGCTGTATTTTGGTTTTTTTGAGACAGGGCTTTTTCTCTGTGTAGCCCTGGCTGTCCTGGAACTCACTCTCACCAAGCTAGCCTCTAACTCAGAAATCACTTTATGTGTATGACCGTTCTGCCTCCATGTTGTATCTGTGCACCATGTGTGGACAGAAGAGCGTATCAGAGCCCCTGGAACTGGAGCTATAGGTGACTGTGGGCCGACTCCCAGAGCTGTCTTGACATCCACATACATATGTGCACTTATATATACACATACCCACAAAATAAAGAAATCCGCAGCATCAGGAAATATTCTCACTGCTGGAGAATGCCTCAGCAGTGAGAACACTGGCTACTCTCGCAAGCAGCCAGATTTGGTTCTCACAAGCACCTGTGGGTCCAGTTCCAGGGAGCTGACATCTTCTGGCCTCCAAGGGCACTCACTGCACCCCCATGACGCACTAAACTGTAGCAGCAAACACACATGCACAGAAACTAAAAAGATCCTGGAGTGAAACTACAACTCTGGGAAGAGGCACCGCCATCACTCTCACATGTGACCAGACGGCCCATGGCACCAATGCAGCAGCACTCACGCACACGTGTGCCTGTCCACCTGCACTCATGCACACAAGGGAGGGGCACTCACGTTCTCATGTTTCATGTGCTTCAGCAGGCGCAGCTCTCGGTAGGTCCTTTTGGCATGAATGATGGACTGAAATGGTCTCGACAGCTTCTTAACTGCCACACGATGTCCCGTCTTTGTATCAAAAGCAGCACTAACGGGAGGGAGAACAACAGAAGACCTACATTAGAAGTGCTCCAAGCACTACTTTCTTTTTTTGTTTGTTTGTTTTTGTTTTTTGAGACAAGGTTTCTCTGTGTAGCCTTGACTGTCCTGGACTCACTCTGTAGACCAGGCTAGCCTTGAACTCACAGCGATCTGCCTGCCTCTGCCTCCCGAGTGCTGGGATTAAAGGCGTGCGCCACCACGGCCGGGTTTCCAAGTACTACTTTGAAAGCTACTTCATTTCCAAGTTAAATGTGTGGCAAGACACAGACTAAGGTAAAGACTAATGACCCATCACCCACTACCCAGAGGAGGCTCCTATTTATTCACTATGCTCGTTTTGTGTTTTTTGTCTGCGTTAGTGGTTGGCAAGCACTCTTCAGAGGCGCAGAGAGTAGACTCTTCCAAAGCCTGGTCACAGTCCCTGACACAACTAACTCCTCGGCTTGCAGTTGTTCCCTCAACGCAGCCAGGAAACAGGAACCTACAAAATGGGAGTGGCTGTGCTCTAATAAACTTCATGGAAGCAGGCAGCATCTACCAAAAGGAGCCAACACACTCATCATCCCTATGCACCCTGTGCCCAGGCCTCTTTGCCACCTTGCTACTACACGGTAGTCACAGTATAGGCCACAGAAACTACCCTGCTTCTAGGAGAATGAGCACTTCCAAAGTGCCACGCCGTGCAGAGATGAGGTGTGCAGAAGTCCTGCGGCACGGGCAAGAGTGACAGAGAAGAATAAATACTGATGACAATAGCGAGCACAGTGACCACAGAATGAGACCAGACGGGATGAGGAGCAACATGGTGCCAGTTCAGCATCGTCATTAGCTCAGAACTTTCCCTCACCAAACTATCAGGGAGTCCTCCTTTCACCCCCAAACCTACATGGATTCCAACCATCAATCTGATTTGTGATAACACTCTTAGAATTTTGCAGTCTCCTCTCTGAGCCTTTTCTACTGTGGAAACAAGCTGTACAAACATTTCTTTCACAGACCTGGCACCAGAGGGCGCTCTCGCGCGCACACTTCCCTGCAGTGTAGGGATCTTCACACACTTCTTCCCATTTGTTTCCCTGCTGGCTAAAAACCATCAACTCTGCTGCTGTTACCTACTGACTAGAATTCTCCATCACCCACCAAAAGTCTGTCCTCTGAGAAAGTATCCCTCCACTCCCAACTTGACAACATTCTTGGCAACTATATCGCCCAAATAGAGGCCTATCCAATGCCCCGTTTCCTGACCCCTCCACATCATGCAGCCACCTTCAGGGCCACTAGACCTTCTCTCCCTGCCAGCACCCTCCCGCCTTTCAGCGTGCTTTTGCTCACTCCACCCTGACTGCAGCAAAGCTGCTGGCCTCATCACCACTGTCTCTCCGGCTCTCTCCTGTCTTCTGTCCCCTAACTGCTCGATGGTGATAATTACTCCTGTACCCTTCCCTTGGATAGGGTCTAACCTTGGGCGACCCCAGCCACTGAATCACCCATGGCTAACCATGGTGGTTACGGAAGAATGTATAGTCAGACTGCATGAAAAAATTCACTTCTGAACATCATTTCAAGTATGTTTTAAAATAGTGCCACTCTTTTCTCACAAGGTTATTTTCCACTCTAAAACGATCACTTGGTATTTTTGTCTCTAAAACGTCCAAATCCCAAAGGGAGCTTTATATAGCTCCATCGCTCCTTGTGGACCTGTGTACCCCAGTCTCTCTCCACCAAGGTTCTCCACAGACTCTCTCTCTTGCTCTAAGGCATCCCCTCTGATCAAAACACAAGCCTGACATGCTTTGGAGATATCCCACACCTCAGGGACATTCCTCTGCACCCCTCTTCTCCCTTGTATGCTCACCTATTTATGAGAGGGGGAGAGGGAAAGGAGAGGGGGTGGTAGGGAGAGGGGCAGACAGACTGGGATTTGAGTCCAGGGATGGGGACGGTAGGCAAGCACTCTACCACTGAGTCATAAGCTCATCCCTCTTCAGGGTCACTCAGAATATGCTCTAGAAAATTTCCATCTTCATTAATTTGCTTTGATGACTCCCCACCATAGCATAAAAAGTTCTCCAAAGCTTAGGAATCTCCAAATTCTCAAGGCACAGGAACCATTCATGTCAGCTTCACCTGAGGATTTATAAGAAAACTCCTGGACACCATCCTAAAGCTGCAAATCAGAAACTGAAAGGAGCCCAGTAAATTTTATTTTCTCAAGCCCTTCATGCACAAAACCAAGAGCTCCTAACCTACACCACTGCTGTCCAGTGTGTACTCCATGGAGTTGTGGCCCTGGCACTGCCTGAGAGCTCACCGAGAAGGCAGGATCTCAGCCCCTACAGTAGAGTCTGCTTTGTGACAAGATCTCAGGTGATTCATTCAGCTCTTAAGTTTGAGAAGCACAGCTCTACATACAAGGCTCGTTCTCAGCTCCTGTTCTTCCTTGAGTCTACCCTGCAGGAGTTGCTCTTCTCCAGCCTATTGATGGGTTCTGTGAGCAAGCCCAACGGTGCTTTTCTGGGTTAATATTGCCATGGTTACCACTTCCCTCCTACTGTCAGCGGACATTGTCACAGGCTTTCTAGGACCTTCTCTGCATTGTGCACTTCTTCTACTTTCCCGATAATGGAGTTATTCAGGGGAAGAGCCCTGGGCCGTTGAGTTCTACTTTCTCCTCCTGATGACCTCGCCTGTATCTATGCTACAGTTCCATATGGAATGCCCTCCACAGGCCATGTGTTAAACACTTGATTCCCTAGCTGGTGGCACCACTTTGTCTCCTTTTGCTGTTGTTATGCGAGCTTAAGGAGTCCAGGCTGGCCTTCAACTCACTATATGGCTGAAGACAATCTTAAACTCTGATCCTTCTACCTCCACCTCCCGAACACTGTAACCACAGATGTGTCCTGTCTAGCTGGAGAGTCTTAAAATTTTAGGAGATGGGCTGGGCAGTTGTGGCACATGTCTTTAATCCCAGCACTCAGGAAGCAGAGGCAGGTGGACCGCTGTGAGTTCGAGGCCAGACTGGTCTACAAAGCGAGTCCATGACAGTCAAGGCTGCACAGAGAAACCCTGTCTCAAAAAACAAAAAACAAAACAAAACAAAAAAATTGGGAGGGCCCAACCAAATGGTTCACTGGAAAGGGTACAGGCCTGACAACCTGAACTTGATTCTGGAATTCAAATGGTAGAAGGAAGAAGCCAACTGGAGAATGTCCTGTGACCTCTACACACACCACAACACATGTACAGCCCTATGCACCCACACAAATTGAACAAATAGAAAAGGTTTATGTTTTTAGTTAGGAAGTTTGTCCCATTCTCGCCTGCAGAACAGCCCACACCAGACTCCCTCCATGGTGCTTTGTCAGGTGTATGGTTCAGGCAACCAGACTGAACCCTGGGAAATGGAGAGCCTTACAAAGTAAGCCTTTGCTACTTTAAACTGCTCCTTCAGATTATTTGGTCATAGGGATGGGGAAATTATACAACCCATGATTTCAAGTTAAATGCCACTTATAAATGTAAAGCCCGGGGCTGGAGAGACGGCTCAGCGGTTAAAAGCACTGGCTGCTCTTCCAAAGGTCCTGAGTTCAATTCCCAGCACCCACATGGTGGCTCACAGCCATCTATAATGGTGTGCAGACAGAACACTATATACAAAACAAACAAACAAACAAACAAATAAATAAATGTAAAGCCCATCTCTCCTTGAAACCTCCTCTCTAGGCAGCCACACAGACACCTAAGCACCAAGAACTTAGTGAGCTGAAAACAGCCAACTAGTCTCCTGGCTCTGTTATACCAGGTAAATGGATGTCCATCCAATTGCTCCAGACAGATTTTGAGTGTCACATTTGCTTGCCACCAAGCCTGATAACCTGAGTTTAATCCCACCAATTGTCCTCTGACCTTCACACTTGCACCACCCTCCCCCCGTCACACACACACACACACACACACACACACAGACACACACACACACACACACAAATTATCAAGATAATAAATACACATGACTTTATTTTAAACTCCAGGAATCTTCTTGGCACACAGAATAAGATGCAAATTTTCTACCATGGCTTGTCTGGCTCAGGAGTTTACCTGGTCCTACTGCTCACCCAATCAGCAGTCCCCATGTGTGACAATCATCCCATCACAACCATGCCCTCCCCAGCTCCAGGTTTACTCTGAGTGTACTGGCTTCTTTCAGTTCCTTAAACTGTTTGGGCAGACTGCTACTAGTTCCTTCACCACCACCTGCAATCCACCCCACAACTAAATCTTTATTCTTCAAGGACTGGTTTAGTCTCCCCTCAAAGAGGTACCTGTTAGCCTTTGCCTTTTATGCTCCTTTGTTTACATAAACCCGTAAGAAGACAGCCTTCCTTCCGTCCCAGCACTTGGGAGGCAGAGTCAGGAGGATCTCTGAGTTCGAGGCCAGTCTGGTCTACAGAGGAGGAGTCCAGGACAGCCACACAGAGAAAACCTGTCTCAAAAACCAAGCAGCAGCAGCAGCAAGAGCCAGCCTTCTCTTTCCAGTATGCGTTAAGTCCTTACTACTCTTTAAACTGTTCCCTGAGCGGGTTTGAAAGTAAGGAAAAGGCCATGGCTCCTACAGCTTCCACTGCGTGTCTTGTCTCATGCAGCCTGTGTACCTTTGTCCTCTCCTCCGGTTGAACCTGTGGGGAGCAGGGAAGGCCAGCAGGAGTGACTGCACACAAATCCAGCAGAGCTGGAGAAGAGGACAGCTGTCCTCTTCCAGGCTCTTCAGCAGCTGCTCCAGAGCTCTGACTCCACTAGCTGGTCAGTGGAGGACAGATGCTGCACCTGGACCCCACAGCCCCCAATAATCACAGTGATTATTATGTTTGTTTACCACCCACCGGGTAGTTAAAGGAGGGCTGGGCTTTGGAGGTAGACTTATCTGGGTTTAGTACTGCCTCTGTCACTTAATAACTGTATACTCTTGAGGGAGTTCATTAAATTCTATCAACCTAATATGTAAAATAAAGATAATGTTTATATTTAATCAAAGGTACTAGCTTTTATGGCAGGTTTAGCAAAACCCTAATTTTGTAAAATTCAAATATCAGACACTAATAATGTCTGCTGTTGCCACTCACCCTGACCATCTTGAAGGCAATGTGTGCATCTGTCTCTCTCACCATTGTGGTACAGAAGGGCTCAGCTTAATTCTTGGCATGCAGGATGTGCTGCCTGGTCATGTGACAACTCCACACACTTTAAGAAAGTTGTCTTTTTTTCTTTTTCTTTCTTTCTTTTTTTTTTCTCCGAGACAGGGTTTCTCTGTAACACGGATCCCTGGCTGTCCTGGACTGGCTCTACAGACCACAGAACTCACAGAGATCTGCCTGCCTCTGCCTGCACGTCCAGCTCAGATGGAGTTATCTTAAAGGAGGGAACCTCAATTGAGAAAATGCAAGTTTGTAGGGAGGGCATTTTCTTATCAGTGACTGATGGGAGAGGGCCCAGTCTACTGTGGGTGGTGTTATCCCTGGGTCCCTGGTCCTGGGTTCTAGGTCCAGGCTGAGCAAGCCAGTAAGCAGCACTCCTCCATGGCTTCTACATCAGTACCTGCCTCCAGGTTCCTGCCCTGCTTTAGTTCCTAGGTTGATCTCCTTTGATGATAAACAGCCATATGAAAGTGTAAGCCAAATAAACCTTTTCTACCCCAACTTGCTTTTTGGTCATGGTGTTCTGTTACAGTGATAAAAAACCCTAGAACTGCTTAACAAAAAGCATAATAATGCTGAGTGTGGTGGCGCACGCCTTTAATCCCAGCACTCGGGAGGCAGAGGCAGGTAGATCGCTGTGAGTGCGAGGCCAGCCTGGTCTACAAAGCGAGTCCAGGACAACCAAGGCTATAGAGAGACCCTGTTTCAAAAAACCAGCACCTAACCAACCAAACAAAAAGCACAATAAAGAGTATTTTATAATGTAGTTATTTTGAGATAAGGGAAAAAACAACACAAAACAAAAACACCTGTTTCCTCAATTGGCTATTAACAGTTCCCCAGCGTTGGAAGCACACCAGACAAGTACAGGTTAGTAACCTGAGACAAGGTCTTGCTAAGTTTTTTTTATACTGGCTTAAATTTATGATCCTCCTGCCAGTCTCTTACAGTGTTTTGTTGTTTGTTTGCTTATCTGTTCATTTGAGACGGGGTTTCTCTGTGTATCCCTGGCCGTCCTGGAACTTGCTCTGTAGACAGACCGGGCTGGCCTCGAACTCAGAGATCTGCCAGCCCCTGCCTGTCAAGTGCTGGAATTAAAGTGTGTACCACCACTGACCAGCTATTTTGTTGTTGTTGTGTAATGGATACAAAAGAAACAGTATATATATAGTAGCTGATGTCACAAGGCTTAACATCTACCTGTAGTAATAAAACACACACGATGGCAGAAATGCCAAACAAATCAGCCAACAGTCAGCCTGACAATTCAATCCCTGGGGTCCACATGGTGGAAGGAGAGAACTGACCCCTGCAAGTTGTCCTCTGACATCCACAGGTGTAAAAAAACACTCACTCTCTCTCTCTCTCTCTCTCTCTCTCTCTCTCTCTCTCTCTCTCTCTCTCTCTCCCTCCCTCCCCCCACCCTTGCTCTCCCTTTCCCCCACCTCTGAAGCTGGGGGTAGCGGTTCATGCCTAAAATCCTACTGCTTGGAAGGCAGAGACAGGTGGAACACACAAAGTATGTATCTATTGCAGCCTGGTCACAAGAAAACCAGGCACTTGAAAATCCAACAGTAGGAGTTTAAAGTCTAGTATATTCTCAGGTCTCACACACAGAACAATGAGCAAGACTCCACATCCTTTCATGTGCTGAGGGCAAAAGAACAAGTTCCAGAAGCAGCAAATGATCCTGTCACAAGGAAGCTCTGTATCCCTACAGAAGAAGTATCTAATGTGTCTCAGACTTTTAGCACTTTGAACTGGGTATGTTTCTACTCTGAATTTTTTAAAAACAAGCTCCCATCTCTCAAGGAGGCCATTAGTAGAGTGAGAATCATGAATTGTAATGCTGCTCTGTCACTAAGTGGTTTCTTTCAATTAATGAAAACTACTAGTTAGTAGCCATTACATTCCCTTGTAATGATACTTACATGGTCATAATCACCATATGTAAATCTGGAATTTACATTACTAAATCACAATCATTTTTCATTTTACCACATAATTTTCACATTCGCCTTTTGCGATATTCTCATTAATGCACTCACACTAGCTGTTCACGCACATAACACCTTCCCAGCGAACGCCTCACTGCTTCATCCCTGAAACACGCTTTTGTTAGGACATACTAATGTTTACCACAGAGGACACACACTCCCGTTAAAACACACCTTCCATGTAAGAAGCAAGCAGGAATTCCTGCACAGACCCTGCTCTCATAGGTTAGTAACTCTCCACAGAGGCTACTAGTGTCCCAGCTCTAGACATTTTGCTCTTCCCTGCCCTGTCAAAGCAGTGTTTGAAAAAAGCAGAAAGTATGTGCTCCACTCTAAGTTACAAATTTCCAAAAGCAGAAGCTTCCAGAAAACCCTTAAATCATCTGAAAAACAAACTGAAAGCTCAGAGGGAGGGATCTAAAATCCACTTAGTAAGTGACTATGCCACATACTGTTTTGGCACTGCCTAGTTCTTTTAAGTTTAAAAGGGGTCTCACACTGGCCTAGAATTTACCAAGAGGCCAGCCCACAATCTGCCAGTCTGTGCTTCCGCAGTGCTGATTACAAGTGCATGCCACCACGCCCATGCACTTGTTTTTCCTCCCTTTTTAAAAAATGTGGTTTCTTGGGGGACAAAATGTCCGTTCTGTTGAGAAGCAGTAACCTAGAGGAAGACTTGTAAGCAGCTCCGTGCTGAGATCTAGATAGTGAGAGTAGGCCTTCTGCCAACAGCCCAGGGCGGGGCGCCTCCAAGAGGATCCTCCAGCCTCAGTCAAACGTAAAGGTCCTTGTTTTATCACTCCGAGCCCATCGGGGGTTTCATAAGGACATTTCCATAGGTATATATTGCATTTTGAGCATGTTATGCCCTCCCACTGGGCCTTCTTTTATAAAGGGGCTATTTTTCTTTTTCTTTCTTTCTTTTTTTTTGTTTTTGGTTTTTTGAGACAGGGTTTCTCTGTGTAGCCTTGGCTATCCTGGACTCACTTTGTAGATCAGGCTGGCCTCGAACTCACAGCGATCTTCCTGCTTCTACCTCCCAAGTGCTGGGATTAAAGGCGTGCGCCATCACACCCAGCTCAAGGGGCTATTTTTCAAAAGCCTCATTATAGTGTACCACCAGAAACACTTCTCCAAAATTTCAATAGCAAATGTTTAAGCAATCATAAATAATTTACTTATTCCAAACAAATAAATCTAAAATATCAGAGTAATTGTATTACACTAAAGTTCCTATGGTCTTGCTACTGGCAATGGTTCCTAGGCTCCTTATTGGCACAGTGTTTTTGTGGGCTGTGCACAGTTCACCCTTGTTCATTCAAATGCTGACTTCTCTACCCCACTATCTGGTTTCAATCCAGACACTGCATTGTGATGTTTATTCTAAGTATCTCCTGCCTCAAGTGTGTATAAACATGTCACCATTGGTTCTCAGTGTTGCCAACAAAAGCCAACTAGCCAATGCTGAGCAATGGAGAATAGGGTGGGACATCCTGGGGAGTGAGGGGAGGAGAAAGAGCAGGAAGGACAGGAGGGATGCAGGTGGGGAGGTCCAGGAAACACCAGGAGAATAAGCTGGACATAAGGTATGAGTAAAAAGCCAGTATAACGTGGGAAATCTGACTGGGAGGAAACCATGCTGGCTCGGAGGGTTAGGATGCAGTGATTATTGCGCAGCGCTGTGCTCTAGGCTAATTAAATAGGTCCTAGTCTGTGTGTGGTTATTTGGGTATAAAGCTGGTTAAGGAGTAACTGCTGATTTATTGAAATAAATCAATATTAAATGTTAATACTTATTCGACAGCTCCTTATCTATGCTACAAACCCAACTCGGTAAACAGAAGAATTGGTGTCTCCACAGGCTAATTTCCCTCAGTACAGAACTTTGTACCTTATACAATGTCTGGACATTTTATGATAGCACTTAGGGTATTATCTAGTACTGAATAACAGACCACCCCAAAGTCTGGAGCTTGAAACATGATTTTATTATTTCCTATTGTTGCAAGTCAAGAACTAGGAAGCAATTTAGCATTAGCAAGGTGGCTCTGTCTCCCAGAAAGCTGCAGTGAAGATGTGGGCAACAGCAAATCTCCTCTAATCGTTTTTAAATTTTTCTTTATATAAAAAGAAACAAAAAACCAAAAATTTTTTTCTTTATGTGAGTGAGTGTTTAGCCTACATGTATGTCTGTGTGCCATGTATATATAGCAGCTGGAAGAGGATTTATATCCCTTGGAATTGGAACTACAAATGGATGTGAGCCACCATGTGGGGGCTGGGAATCAAACACTGGTCCTCTCAAAATGCAGCCAGTGCTCTTCACTGCTGAATCATCTCTCCAGGCCCAAGTCACTTTTACATCTGAGGCTGAAGGATCCTCTTACAGGGCCCCATGGCTACCGTGCTTGCCACCTACACCTAGGCCTCTTCACAGAGCTGCTCTGCAGGCTTCCCTAGAGGACACTTGAGTCATTCTAGACTGTCACCAGGTGCTGTCCAGGAATGCTGCTTGGCAAACATCTCACAGCAGACTCCGACTATGAAGAACTATTTGACCCCAAATGCCGAAGTGCATCAGAGCTGAGAAACTATACTCTAGAGAAGGGGTGTCCAACCTTGCAATGTGTGACAGGACAGTGCCATCTACAAAGGTGGAATTCATAGCTATCCTGAGAGAAACATGGCCTGCAATGCAGCCTGTGGGCGACAGGTTAGACACGCCTACTCCTACAACAGTGATGCCAGAGAAAAGGAGGTACAACCTCACCCACAGCATTCATCTGCAGCCACCAAGGTCAGTGCTCAGTAGAGGGGAGGGGGAACTAAGCTCTGCCTCTTAACAGGTTTTGACTCTAACCAGACCGCAGATGGTCTCCAGCTTTGGCTCTGGTGCCCCTTTAAGAGAGTGAGCATGTGATAAGCGTTCAGCAGCAAAGTACTTGGAAATCCGTTGTGAGCTTCCCCAGTATCTGACGGATAAGCAATCAGATAGTCTCCCAATGCTCAGCAACAATGTCCGTCCCAGTAACCCATGTGCTCGCACACAGTGTGTGCTCTGTTGCTAAGGCAGGACACTGGGGTGGATAAGTGTGTCAGGAGCACTGTGACTTGATATTTCAACTTACAGGGTTCTAGTTTTGTTTTGAGCAAAAACAAACAAACAAACCTCCTCCCCCAAAAAAGAATATAAGTCAAGGCTGTATTTGCAATGTATTTTTCTACATAAGAATCTTTTTACTGGGCTGGAGATACGGCTCAGTGGTTAAGAGGACTGGCTGCTCTTCCAAAGGATCCAGGCTCAATTCCCAGCACCCACATGGCAGCTTGCTACCATCTCTAACTCCAGTTCCAGAAGATCTGACGCCTTCACACAGACATACATGCAGGCAAAACAGTGCATATAAAATAAAATAAATCACTTTTTAAAAAGAGCATTTTTATTGATCTAGAAAATTCCATTTAGCAATTTTTTTGTTTGGTTGAGACAGGGTTTCTCTACGTGGCCTTGGCTGTCCTGGACTCCCTGTGTAGATCAGGCAGGCCTAGAACTCACAGCAATCCACCTGCCTCTGCCTCCCTGGGATTACAGGTGTGTGCCACTATGCCCAGTTTCCATTTAGCAAATTTAATCATACACCATGCAATACAACAAAGAACAAACCAGTGGTCAAAAGAGTTCTAGTTTGTGCTGCTGCACTTACCAGCAGGTGATCCCAAACAAAGCTTTCGCCAGGCATGGTGGCGCAGGCCTTTAATCCCAGCACTCCAGAGACAGAGGAAGGCGGATCATTGTGAGTTCGAGGCCAGCCTGGTCTACAAAGCAAAGCGAGTCCAGGACAGTCAAGGCTACACAGAGAAACCCTGTCTCAAAACAAACAAACAAACAAACAAACAAACCGCAACGCAACCAAACAAAGCTTTCACACACACCTGTTTCCACAGTAATAAAACCGGGAGTCACACCAGCACTGCCTGGCCCAAGAAGAGGCTCAAATAAGGTTAAGGATGTTGAGGGCTTTATAAACTATAAAAAGCAGGTCGCTTAAAAATAGTTCATGTTTAAATTTTGTGCCTGTATGTGGGCTTGTGCATGTGAGTGCCATGCCTGTGGAGGGCACTGGGTCCCATGGAACTGGAGTGATAGGCAGTTAGTTAGCTGTAAGCTTCCTCACTCGGGTGCTGGAAACAGAACTTGGATCCGTTGCAAGAACAGTGTGAACTCTCAACAACTGAGCCATCTCTCGGACCCCAGAAGGTAGTTTTAAATACTACAAGAGGAAATGAACATCCAACTATAAGTCTGTCCCTGCAGTTTCCAGCAGGGGATTTTCCATGTCATAAACTTTCAATATTTTTAGATATTGGAAGTTGACCATATCTCTGAAGTAACAATGAAAAGAGAAGATTATTGAAGTATAATTGAGAATCCTTGAAGTCCTTGGCCATTTGTCAATTTATAGACACCTGTGTATGTATTCAACAGCTCTTAGATGGAGCCTGGGAACCACTAAGCCAGCCATCTTTTAGAGGCTGAATTCAATACCACCCTCCCTCTGCGTGCTTGGTTCCTACTCCAGGCTGTGAGAGAGCAGAAGCTGTGGTTTATCTTTTATCCTTGGCATCCAGTCATGACCTGAACAAAAAGCAAAAATAAACACCCAAAACAGATCACTCCTAACCTCAAGAAAAGAGAGGGCTGGGGAATCAGAAAGACAGAGGTGTCTGTAGACAAGCTGCTGCCGACTACAGCAAAGCAGCACTTCCCTCCCTCCAATCAGTTCAAGGCAATACTTCAGACAGAGATTTAAGCACTGTTCCTTCCCACTGTACATGCAAACAGCTCTCTGCTGCCTACAGAAACACTGCTCATCAGGACACAGGTCTGGGAAAGCAGTTAACTGAGTCCAGCTGCAGACCTACGTCCTGACTTCCAGGCTAGGACTTACACGTGTATGTTTAAAGTTCCGCACATGACTATAAAACACAGAACCACAGCCAGGCCAGGCTGGTCCTCTTCACTTACATGATATTTTCTCCTGTTCGTTCCCTTTCATGCTTCCCCAATGAGTAGTTTACTCTCAATACCTTTTTTCTCCATAAAGCCATTCTATATACTATAACCCACAAAGCCACCACTCTGTGTATATGTCCACACCATGTGCATACAGTTCACTAGTCTGTTTCTTTATTCTAAATAGTGTAAACATAAATATAAGTGTATGTGTGCACTGTGAGGGTTAGTGCTGGTAACTTGACAGGACCTAGAATGCCCTGGAGTTGGGCCTCTAAGCATGACTGCTGGGATTATCTTGATTACACTGTGAGTTGCCTGATGTGGGTACTGGGACCCAAACCCAGGTGCAAGAGCAGTAACCATTCCAACTACCAAGATTTAGTTAAATATAAACTCCACATGCACGTAAGGCTGAGCCATGTCGATACATGATGCGAATCTGTTCCAAGAAAGTCAGCGCTACATCTCCCAAGAGTATCCTAAAGAAATGTGCAGAAGAGTTATCATGGAGGGGCTGGAGAGATGGCTTCGCGGTTAGGAACACTGGCTGCTCTTCCAGAATACCCAGGTTCAATTCCCAGCACCCATATGGCACAGCTGTCTGTAATTCCAGTTCTGGGGATCTGACACCCTCACACAGATATATACACAAGCAAAACACCAATGCACAATAATTTTTTGAAAATCATGAAAGGAGAGATAAACATGGTTCCTATTGATCCCAAGAGTGGGATAGGGAAGGGACTTGTGAGAGAACAGGTGAAGTTAATCTGGAAGACGAACCACCTCATGCTTGAGGTGTTGCCAGCTGAAGAAAGCCTGTGACCAGACTCCGGGGGAGGTATATACATAGGAACCCAAACAGGAGGTGGCAGCTGCCATTCTGGACACTGGGGATAGTTTTAGCTGTTCACTGCTCCACTTTGAGATGCTCCTAGAGAGAACCGCTCGAGGGAAGGCTTCTGGACTCTGGGCTCTGGCTGAGGCTATGAGTTCCAGTTGAGGCAGGTTCCTGCAGAAGAAATCCTGCTGACTATGCCAGGACAATCGCTCCTCCGAACTGATTGTGTTCCTATTGTTTAGGTTAGTTGGTTTACAAGTGAGGTACTCTCAGTTAATAAGTTCATAATAAAATATAATTGTTAACAAAGTCAAGCCTACAAATCATTAAAAAAATTAAAAGTTATCAGGGAAAGCAGGGTGCTACAGAAACTTTTACATCTCAGTATACTTGGAGTTCACAAAATTAGATGTTTTCAGTTTTGAAATAGGGTTATCACAGTGTAGCCCATGCTGACCTCAGGCTCAATCTCCCCACCTCCATCTCTCGAGTGCACCACCACACCTACACAACCGGAGCACTTTCGTCCTTGCCCTCTTTTCCTTGCTCTGCAGGGGATGAAACCTAGGACTTATGTGCCTGCTTGCCAATTAGTCTACCACCGAACTGCATCTCCAAAAAGACATTCTTGAAATCTGAAGCCAAATTATACATAATTATAGGATAGGGTGCACGCTTGTAATCCCAACTGCCATGAACCTAAAGCCAAGCTGGTCTGCACAGTGTGGTTCAGGCCAGCAAGGACTATGTATCTAGATGGTGCCAAACAAACACTACTGCTTCCTGTTTCTGTGTTTACCTCAAGTTCTCTTGCTTTTCTAAAGTTTGTTTTTGAGATGGGGGTCTCACTATATAGCCCTGACTAGCCTGAGCATTATCTTTTTAGAACTCTGAAAAGGCTATCTACTAAAAAGAGATAGAAGAGAAAAAGCCAGAAAACACCAATGCTGGGGAAAACACTAACCTTCAGATTTGGAGTTGATGCTAATGTCCTAAATAAGCTTTCTCTTCCAGAAACATTTACAACCCTTAAGCGGGATCATTACCAACTGAAAATAAAAGTTATTCATATACATTGTTCCTTCCCAGCAGCACAGTTACCACGTGACTGAGAACGCACATTCTACCCAAGCTGTCCTAACCATTAAGCTTGGGGCCTTGTCGATGTTCTCTCACGTTCTCCAAGGAAGCCCTGAAGAACATATAGCTTTCCCCTCAGCTGAAGGGTCGAGTGTTCAAGTCAGCCTCTAGTTTCCACTCAAGGCCAACTATTTTAAATATGTACAGCTGCACAAGCAGTTTTCAACAAAGCTCTCTCTCTCTCTCTCTCTCTCTCTCTCTCTCTCTCTCTCTCTCTCTCTCTCTCACACACACACACACACACACAGGGAGGGAAGGAAGAAGGGAGAGAGGGAGAGAGAAGAGAGGAGAGAGAAGGAGGGAGGGGGGCCATCACAATGTGAAATTGCTATAAATCTTAACGTTAGGAGATAGCACTGCTGTTAAATATACAATACCTGTCAGACTCACAACGAAGCACCAGGCCCTGCACAGGAGGCTCACAGGTAGAGGAAGGACCCTATGTCACACGACTTTGGGGGTATAAACAGAGTTTGGGGATGCAAAGAAGTAACAAATCCCACTTTTTTTTTTTAATGTGTATTGCACACATCTCTGTGCATGGTGTTGGATCCCCTGGAATTGGAATTAGAGACAGTTGTGGGCTACCATGTGGGTACTGGGAATTGAACCTGCGTCTTCTCCAGGAATAGCCAGTGCTCATAACTACAGAGCCTCTCTGCAGCCCCTGGACCACATTCTCAACTGTTCCTTTTTAAAGCTTTTGACTGGTATCAGTATCATTTAACACTGAGATTGCTCATTCCAAAAGAGACCATCCAAGCATGAAGCCCTGAGAACGCGACGCAGGCAGAAGCCTAAGCAAACAGCAGTCAGGAAAGCACTTACACCAGCAAACGGGAAGATCTGAGTCGGGTCCCCACTACCAACACTAAAAAACAATTCAACAAACAAAAACAGGCGTGATGCTGTACGCCTGGAAACAAGACAGACCCTGGGGTCGCCAGCTCATCTATCAATCCAGCGTCAGTGAGAGACACTGGCAAAAAGATGGAAAGTAACAGAGGACAAAAACTGCCGTTAACTCTGATCTCTACACACACGCAAACACACACATACACCCAGGTAAGAACATTTTTACACACACACACACACAGAGTCAAGGAATGACAGAAATATACCAATACAAGATGTTAACATCAATATTTCACACGATAAGCATTAGGAGCTGTGTTTCTGTTGTTGTTTTGTGTTTTACAGATGAGAAAGAGATCTAAAGTCTTCATTGGCAATGGGTAGACTCAAAAGAAAACAACAAATAGAAACTAAGTATTTCTAAATCCAAGTTCGAGGAGGTTCAAGCTAGAAAAGCCCTAAATGAAAGGTTTAAGAGGGAGGGTAAAGGAGGAGGTTCAGCTACTGAGGATACTAAGAATAAAGAAAAATGTTTCTGGGAATTAAATTAGATCTGCTACAGGAATGGAGTAATACAAGATGAACTCGATACTTGCACAAGCCAGACACCCCAAGCTGAGTGTTACAGGAAAGAGTAAAGGCATGATTACGAGCACATGACAACGCTCCACATGCACACAGAGCAAAGGGCTCTGGATCTAGACCAACAACTCTCACTCACAGCCTCCCAGAGCCCTCATACATCAGAAGAGGTTTTGTTTTGTTTTTTGACCTCTTGTGGGCACATGCTGATGTCATCCTCTCCAGATCTGAATCACCAGATGGAAAGGGTTCTCTGACACAGATTTCCAATACATACCCTGGCACCAGGCTGCCCTAGATGTGACAAACTACTAGGATGTCACTTGAGAGAGAGGCAGAAGAGTCTTTAGAAATATAAAGGTAGCTTTGAGATGACAAGAGATACTAAACGAATGCAAAAGAAAAGCTACAAAGACTTCAAAGCAATCTGGGTCTCTTCCTGCTTTTGTGCATGCATGTGTGTGTGTGTAGGTCAGAGGTTGACCTTAGGTATCTTCCACCTTGTTCTGAGAAAGGCTTTCTCACGGAATCTGGAGCTCAACAGCCTGGCTAGGCTATCTGGCCAGCTAGCCCAAAGGACCCTGCTGCTCCACCCCAGCACTGGGATACAAAGTGTGCTGTGCCAGCTTTTACTTGGTGCTAGGAATCTAACTCAGGGCCTCAAGCTGTCATGGCAGCATCTTCCCAGTTCCCTTGCTTTTGTTGGTTTTTATACACAATGCCTAGCACTAACAATACTAAACTGATGAATTTATGACAACAAAGGGACAAATGTTGCTGTTTTAGGTATGGTTGTGTGCTGTATGCTATGGACTGCAAGCTTGGAGACAGAAGCATTACGTACTCTGGGTCAGACCAGCAGCGAGTAGGGCTCACATACAACTTCCTTCGTGTCACCAGCACAGTGGCAACAGCACTAAGAGGAGGAAGTTTTACGGGAATCAGGGATCTGTAACCACATTTTTTCAATGCAACAGGAGCAAACATGTTCGGGGTCTACAGTTAGTCAGATAGCAGGTCTAGACAGAAAAAACATTTGTTCTATTACCTTTCTGTTATGTTGCCATGGGAATCTGTGCTTGCAGGAACTTAGTTTCTGCAACCAGATGATAAGATGGTAAAGGGGGACAATTTTGAAGAAAGAAGGAAGGCGCTCACATGAAGGCGGCCACGCCAGGCCAGCAGAGCTGTTGTTACAGGACACCTGTAAGCAGCTGTCTGTCACATCTATTCAGGTTAGCAGTCCTTGGAGCCTCACAGCCAAAACATCAGTGCCAGGTCACATGACGAGGGAAACAGAGGGATGGAAACAGACACAAAGAACAAAATAAATGGAATCCCAAATACTTAGACACTCTGAGGAAGATAAAAGTGACTTAAAACATGACCCAGTGTTAAGAAAGAGCCTAGAAGCCAAAGACGTTAGAAAACACCCAACCCGCCGGTGGCTCATCTTCCTCTTTCAGATGAACTTAACAGCTAATCTCACTACTCCCTTCCTTTTGGCAACAAAACCCTGCAACAAAGAAGTTGAAGCAAATCTACGTTATTTAGGGAGCTGGAATGGAGTACCTGAACTTCCAGAGCTCAACAAAACTTCTGGCTCTGGTGCTCTTGGGCCTGTGGAAGGAGAGCTTCGGGCAAAGGTCAGGGCTCTGCAATGATTCCTCTCTCTGGTGCTATTCTAAACCACAAACAGGAAATACCTCTATCAGTTAGGAGCAAAAATGAAAGACTAGAGAGCTAAATCCCAGGTCTCCTCTGTCTATAACCCACCTCAGCTTCCTTTCTCAGAAGTTGGTCCTTACAAAGACAAACACAACTTTATAGGATCCCTCCCTGTTTGGGGCAAATCCTGTCTGACTGACCCCCAACTCTTTCACCTCCTGCTATGATGATCATTTAGCACAGGGTCTTTTGTTAATATAATCCTTCCGTACACAAAGTTCTTGCCTGCTCCTCCCACTCATGGCCAACCCTTTAGCTTAATCTTCCCTCAACTGTCACTTCCACCACCACCCACCCCCTTGCTTAAAAGTGCAACACAGGAAGGCAAATAGTAGATGCTTGCCTGGCACGTGCAAGGACCTAGTACTGGGAGGAAGACAGAAAGAAAAGAAAGAGAGAGGAAAAGAAAGAAAAGAAAGGAGGAAGGGAGGAAGGGAGGGCACAGCCTATTGTGCTGCTTGCTTTCCAGGTTTTACATTCTCAGTATCACTTATGCTGACACTATAAACGGGACTGACTTTCTTTTTCCACTGTCAGCGCAGCTTCAGAAAGGTGAACATTTTCATACTGTGTTAACATTCCATACCCTGTACCTTAACAGCAACTCACACATCACACATGGAAATCACCGCCTAACACCCAGAGCCACACCCCTGGGGAGATACCTTTTAACACTCCACACAGAATCTATCCAGTTCCCCAAGACCAAAACTTAGAGCCCGTCACAGGCATATCTATACCACTCTGTCTCATCATCAGCCTGGGACAGGAACATGCCCAGAACCCAGAACAGCCTCTAAAGTGCATATTTTACAGAATACCATTTTGCCTTCCCTATAATAAAGGCTTGTACAATGGAAAGCTGGTTAGTCCTCACCACAAACATGCCTAGCTTATAGAAAGAAGCTCTTTGCAAAGCTCAAACTTCTAAAACCGAAACTTTTGGGAAAAAAAAAATTCAAGTTTAAAAAAAGTTCTGGTCTTAATTGTTTCCTCCAAAACCATGTGTGCAATTTGCATGTCCACGACAAGCTTGAGCAGAGAGCCCTGTGCTGTCAGGCCAGCAGACAGGGTGCACTGATACCACAACTAGACCCTTCTGAGAGAAACAAATCAACTTTGCATAATATTTCACAAAAAAAGAAAATTCTTAAACATTTTCAAAGGCCTAGTGAGGTTTCGTTACTTCGTTTTTATACACTGTACTTATTTGACACCGACATGGCTGGTCTTAACTTTCCATAAATACATACTGATAAATTCCAAATGGATGGTATTCATAAATCCAGAAATCACCTACCTCGACTATCTAGTTTTTCAGGAGAAGATTTCATCTGGGCATTAGCTTCATTTTCAATTATCAATGCTAAGGGAGTACAGGACTTTAGTGAGTTCAGTCATCTACCCTTTAGATTAGCTGCACAGCTCCACTGCAGAATCCTCTGTCCTGTAATCACAGCGCCACTGTAAAGCACTAAGAGGAACTGTCACTCACAACTTCAGTAGGCCACACAATGAGAAGAGACTCCTGAAGGGCTGGAACTCCAGGCCCAAAACCTAAGCAGCTCTGACAAGCGTGTCACTCATTTAAATAAGCCCAGCTTATCCACTGAACTAGGCTAAAATGGCAGCCTGGAGGCTAGAGTGCAGCTCAGTGGATAACATGGTTAGCACGCACACGGCTCTGGTTCAATCACTAACAACGCAAAAGGAGGAGAGAGAAGTAAGATCGGCCTCCACGGAGCTAGAAAGGGATGAAAATAATTGATAAACTAAAGTATCACATTAAAATGCCAGTTAAAATCCCAGCCCTCGGGAGGCCGAGGCAGGTGGATCGCTGTGAGTTTGAGGCCAGCCCGGTCTACAAAGCGAGTCTAGGACAGCCAGGGCTACACAGAGAGACCCTGTCTCAAAAATCAGAACAAAAACAAACAAAAAAGCCAGTTAATACTGAAGTGACTGAGTCCAAAGAATTTCTCTACATGAGCTCTGCGCCTGCAGCACAATTCCCCACAGAAGGAAGCCAACACAGATCACCCCTGAGGCTGAGTTAAAGAGAAAAAGAATACTCCTCAATATTCAGAACTAAAGAGGGCAGATCTGAGAGGCCTGGGTGCAGTGATGGGCTGAGTGGAGTGTGATGTGGCTGGCTGGGCTGGCCTCTTAACTCAGTCTTTGTCCACTCTCTGTGCCAGAGCCTGGGGCGGGAAGAGAGGGCTCAGTGGCTATGAGCGCTGACGACTCTTCCAGAAGACCTGGATTTGGTTGCCAGGACTCACATGCTGCTCCCAACCGCCTGTTAACTCCAGTCCCTGAAGATCCAACGCCCCCTTCTGGCCTCAGAGGCATCAGGCACACTGATGTACAGCCATACATTCAAACAAAACACCCATACAAATAAAAATGAGAACATCAACACACACACACACACACACACACACACACCTACCTCCTGCCAGTCATGTTTTGTTGTTTATTGTTTCTCTTGAGACAGGGTTCAGGCTCATCCTATGGGCTGGCCTGGCCTCTGACTTGTGACTAAGTTATTACTTGCATTTAAATGTTTCTTTCTTTCTTTTTTTTCTTTTTTCTTTTTTTTTTTTTTTGTTTTTCGAGACAGGGTTTTCTCTGTGTAGCCTTGGCCATCCTGGACTCACTTTGTAGACCAGTCTGGCCTCGAACTCACAGCGATCCGCCTGCCTCTGCCTCCAGAGTGCTGGGATTAAAGGCGTGCGCCACCACGCCCTGCTCATTTAAATGTTTCTTATTAAGACTGGCAACATCCAGCTAACTACTCTACTTTTGGTTACAAAGACAATAAATGGAGCACAGGTCAGCTACAAGTGGCTAGAAGGTGCACGCCTGCAATCCTAGCTCTAGAGAGACTCAGGAGCTCAAGTTCAAGGCCAGCAGGCTCTGTCCTGAAGAGAGGCAGGAAGGGAAGGAGAATAAGAGATGAGCAATTACTACAGCTAATACTAAAGTGCACAGCCTTCTCAATGGTCAAGAGTCAAGACAGTCACCTCTCCACACCTAATCACAGAGGGCTGTTTTCACCCTAGCTCACTAAATAGTTAATGGTGAATGGCTAATCATAACAACAACAACAATAATAATGGCGCATTTATTTTTTTTGTTTTTGTTTTTGTTTTTTTTCGAGATAGGGTTTCTCTGTGTAGCCTTGGCTGTCCTGGACTCCCTTTTTAGACAAGGCTGGCCTCAAACTCACAGTGATCCACCTGCCTCTGCCTCCTGAGTGCTGGGATTACAGGTGTGCGCCACCATGCCTGGTTCAAGCTTTGTTTATTTTTGTTATATTTACTGGAATAATCTTGTCCTATAAGTTTTGTTACATGTTTACATGCTGATAAGCTGTGCATCACCATGCCTACAACACAGTAAGCAACATTAAATACAGCCACTAAACTCATACGTTCTACAAGTCCAATGACAGAATGAGCTGTCTTGTTTTGTACTCTTCCTCAAGAACCTAGGGACGGCTTGGTGGTAAGCAATGCATACTGATGAATAAATGGCTGTGGATGATCTACAAATAATTTTTTTTTTTTTGAGACAGGATTTCTCTGTGTAGCCTTGACTGTCCTGGACTTTGTAGAACCACACTGGCCTCGAACTCACAGAGATCTGCCTGCCTCTGCCTCCTGAGCACTGGGATTAAAGGCGTGGGCCACCACTGTCCTACAAATAATTCTTAATCCTCACCCTCGATGCCTGGTGCCCAGTGTCCCCAGCAAAGGGCTGGAGAGACCCCTTCTCCAGAGGAAAGGCACTCAAGTTCCTGTTTGTATTTCCTTAAATTCACCACTAAGGTTTCCCCTTATGTCCCAAACCACAAAAATCAATGCTTTGCAACAATGTGGTCTTGAGAAGTTTTGCTTTGTTTCCCTTTACAGGCAATGAATAAAGTTCCTTAAAACTTGGAGACTTGGTTTAGTTCCCTTTACTCTTTTAAAAAGATATTTGTAAAACCATACCAATTCTCAAATTTCTAGTCTGATTCTCATTCATCTTTAACTCACAGTTGGTAATACAACACAGCTTTGTTACTGTTTTTGTTATTTTTCACTGCATCTTGCTATTAAAATAAAAAATAAACTTGAACTTAAAAGAAAAAAAATTAAGTTACAAATCAAAGTGTATCATGTCCCATTCAGAGATTCCTTTTTCGAAGAGACCTCAGGTCCAGCTTAATGAGGTATAAAAGATTTTCTGTCATTATAGGTCTAACCCTCACTGATATAATACAGCGCACCAACAGGACTGCCTTTCTCTTCTCAAGGCTAGTCTAAATTCCCCTCAATTATTTGCACTCAAATAGACTTCATTACTCTCCAACATCAAACTGTCTTAGAGGATGAAGGTGAAGAAAAGGAATACAGGCCTCAAAGTGGATTAAAAACGAAACTCAAGGGCTGGAGAGATGGCTCAGAGGTTAAGAGCACTGTCTGTTCTTCCAAAAGTCCTAAGTTCAATTCCCAGTAACCACATGGTGGCTCATAGCCATCTATAATGAGATCTGGTGCCCTCTTCTGACAAGCAGGCATACAGGCAGGCAAAACACTGTATATGTAATTAGTAAATAACTCTTTAAAAAAAAAAAAAAAAAAAAGGAAATTCAAGAAGCCAGGTCTAAAGTTACACGCCTTTAGTGCCAGCACTCAAAGAGGCAGAGGCCAGCCAGGTTTACAATGTGAGTTCCAGGACAGCAAGGGTTGTCCCCCCATGCCCCCCCCCCCCCAAAGATTTCAAAAGGTGTTTTCAGTCACACCTAAAAAAACTGTTAACTGAAAACACAGTATCACATAACTTCAGAGAGGTGACATTTGTTCGGTCATCATACACAATTTCAGTTATCTTTTCCTCCATCGGTAAGTTATAAGCTTCATCTTAAATCTTTATGGTAGAAATTCTGCCTCTCGCTGGGTGTGGCCCACACCTTTAATCCTAGCACTTGGGAGGCAGAGGCAGGTGGATCTCTGAGTTCAATGCCAGCCTGGTCTACAAAGCAGGTCCAGGACAGTCAGGGCTACACAAAAATCAAATAAATAAATAATAAAACTTTCTGGAAAAAAATAATGAAAGAGAGAAAGAAAAGGAACTGCCTCTCTGGAAAGACATACAAGGAACTGAACAGTGGCTGTCACTGAGTAAACAGAAACAGGAGGCTCTCCGCTGCACACCTTTTGAATCTTCTTCAAAGTGAGCAGCTCTGTGCTGTCCCTGCGTGCTGGGAAAGGAACGCAGGGCCTCCCACAGCAAGGCCAGGGCAGGCACTGAGTTACAGCACTGGTCCAGCTCCTTCTACTTCAGGAAGCTGTGTGGTAGAAGTCCTTTCAAATTACAGGTTGTGCTCAGTTCTCCTTCACAGAAAAGAACAGCAGTAGAGAAGTGGTGTTGGGTTTAGTGTCACTTCACTGTAACCCTGCTCTTCTGAGCACTGTCCATAGGAAACCTTCTAAGTTCACCCTGGCAGGCGGTGGAGCTGCTCTGTTGCATCACTCCCTGAGCATTCAAATGGAAACAAAAGCCTGATACTGTAGCAATTAGGAATGAAAAATGGAGGTATTTAAGGAGCTATTAAGTATTGGAGAAACAATGATTATAACAAACCAATCACAAATACATGGGATGTAAATTGCTGCCACTTCCTTTAAAATGTAAACTCCCATTCTGTTAACAGGCAGAACGCTGTCATGTTGCTACCATCTGCAACCTAACTTGTCCAGCATGAACTAGCAAATGCAACAGGATCTGTTTCTGTTGCTGGACACAATTGCACAATCTCAATTACCCAGAAGATTCTACCAAACAGGAAATTCACGATGTGGCTCTAAGTAACACAGGACTCATACTTAAAGATGAACACATCCAGAAGCCTGGAATTTGTTCCAAAACAAAACAAACATCATTTCACAGACTCTTTCAGAAAACGTGAATGCATATAAATTACTAAAACACAAAAAGGGCTAATCTGATGAATTTGCTATTTACTTTCAGATCAGGAGCTCTAAAAAATGATACTAAGTTTAAACAAGAATATATGAGTCTTTGAATGCTCCTAAAACACTTTTGCAGTGGGAATTTTATGGTATGGACTGAATTTGAAAGCCCTCCCAGGGCCTTGCATGGTAGCAAAAGCCTTTATTCTCAGCGCTGGCAGACAAGATCTGTGAGTTCAAGGCCAGCCAGGGATAAACAGTGAGCCCCTGTGTCAAGCGAACAAAAAAATTAAATAAAAAACCACGGTGTTAATTAATGAAAAGCATTGTTTCCTTTGCTACTTATGCTCCGAGTTCTCAGGAAAACCACGACATACCTCGGTGCTTAAAAGCTGACAAACCTCTCTGCAAACCTACAGGACCTAGGCATTCCCAAGAACTATTTCAATTAAAAACTACACCTCCGACACTAGTCCTACTTTTTTGGTCTTGAAGGGCGCCCAAGGGATCAGAATCCCTCTGGCTCCGCAGGGAAAAATTGTTTTGTCAAACAATACTGAAATGAGCAGTAGTAATGTGACTAAGCGGCGGGCTGGAGCGTCCTTGCAGGCGCTGCCACCCTCCTTCCCTCCCTGTAAAGGAAATACGCTTTCAACCGAATCGGAAACACACCACGCAAGCTGGCACCGCGCTCCCCAAGATAAAAGTCGGTATTTTAAGCTCTTCGGGGTGCTGCTAATTCAAGTGCGAATTCCCAAAGAACGTTTCCGAAACCAGGATTTTTCGATGGAGGCTTGCAGAAAAAATGGAAAAAAATAAATTACGGGAAGGGAGAGCTTTTCAAGTTTCGTTCAGGTGACCGCAGTCCCCGGGTCAGGCTTTGCCTAATTGCTCTTCGCAGAAGCTCCGCCCAGCTCATCTGCTCCCCAGGGCAGGGCTCCAGCATTCCAAGTGGCGGCACCCGGGACAGGGTCTTTGGGCTGCACTGCTGCAGGAGGACCCCCCCACCCACCCACCCACAGGAGAAACAACCTTCTAAGCAGGGGAGCGCGCAGGGTGGAGCACCATCGCACTGCGCCCACGGCTGGCCGGCTCCTGCACACGCTTTCACCCACCTACCTGCGTGTGCAGGGTGAGGGATGCAGGACACGCACTGCTCCAAACTACCCCCCTTGCAACCCCCACACGCACCCGGAGGAGAATTCCTGCCGCTGGGCGCATCGCTGAGCTGCGGGGGACAGGCCTGGCCCTCCAGGCATGCAGGGCCACCCTGCTTCATCCACCGCGTCCCCAGACCCCGAGGCCCGACGACACTCACCACACGGAGCCATAAGCGCCCGAGCCCACGGGGGACAGGTTCTGGTATCGCTCGGGCACCTCCCAGATGGTCTTGTTCAGCTCCTGCCGGTAGAACGTGGGCCTCTCCTGAGACATCTTCCAGCGGCGGCCGCGGGGCGAGGAGGTGGCCGAGCAGGGCGGGGAGGGGGGAGCCCCTGCCTGCAGCCGCCCGCGCGCTGTCCTCTGCGCCCGCCGCTCGCGGCAAACCGGACCCCGCGCCCGCCGCCCGCGCAGGTGTGGGGAGGCTGCGACCCCACCCCGCCCCCGGCGCGCGGCCCCTGCCAGCCGCAGCGGCTCCTACGAGCCTCGGCGACGTGCGGGAGGCGGCTGCTCGGCTCGAGGCTGCTCCCGCCGCCGTCCCCCTGCAGCCGCACCCGGGACCGACGCCGCACGGCACCCGCTCGCGCTACAGCGCCCGCTCGGGCTCCCTGTGGCCGCGAGCCCACTGGCAGCGGCCGGGAGCCTCTCGCGGAACTCTCGCGAGAACAGCTCCCGGAGGCGACGCTCCGCG
Source organism: Acomys russatus (assembly GCF_903995435.1). NCBI lineage: Eukaryota > Metazoa > Chordata > Mammalia > Rodentia > Muridae > Acomys > Acomys russatus. The sequence goes on from NC_067147.1 coordinate 58,552,436, forward strand.
GGCCGAGATCTTACCCAATATGGAACCTGCCCATGGGGCGGGGTGTCCAGGGAGGAGGGCGCAGAAAGGGAGGCTCTCGCGAGAAGAGGGACACAGCTGGGGGAGCCGAGGCCGGAACACCCGAGGACTGTGCCACCAGGCGCGAAGGAGGATGCTGCGGCGCATGCCGCGCGCGCCTCTTTGTGGTCGGACGGGCGAATGCCTGGCGCCATGGCAGGAAAGCCAGCCACTGTGACAGCGTCAGGGAAGGAAGCCAAAAGATCTTTGGACTGCGAGCCACCTGCTCACTGGAGCTGGCAATTTCCAAGAAACACTCGCAAGAACAGACAGGCCCTGTCCAGAAAGCTGTTGCATTCCCATCTGCTCAAGGACAGACATATGGCTTACTCGTTGAGATGCTGACGAAACCTGCCCTTTAAGGCAAATAATTAGCCCTGCCTCAAAGCCCCGGCTTTCCCTCCAGGCCGTCCTAGCAGCTATTAAGTTTTCTCAAGCAGAAGAACACACCTTGGAAGTTTCAGAAGGAGATTCCAGGGACCCACAGGGAGTCTAAGGCACAAGGTCAGAAGTAGACGTCGTGAGTGTGCGCTCTCAGGCTGGGGACCTGCCTGGCATTTATTTGCAAGGACCTGGGTTCAATACCCAGTACTGGAAGGGAAGGGGGAATACGTGCGCGCGCGCACACACACACACACACACACACACACACACACACACACACTGCAGGCAGGTCATTCCTTTTCAGCAAAGTCTCACATACTATTATTTTTATTTGTTTGTTTATTTGTACAGCCTGTAATTCCAGAACTTGGAAAAAACCAAGAGTTCAAGACCAGCCTCTGCCGTGTAATTAGTTAAGAGGCCAGCCTGGGCTATTATGAGGCCGCATCTAAAACACCCCAAAACTCATTACTCGGGTTTGAGACTGACTCCTACTCTTTAGAAATTTAGAAATTTTAGAAATTTAAAGGAAAAACCGGAGAATTTAAAGAACGTCAATTTAGAGAGTTTTAAAGATTTACTTCATGCCTCTGGGAGTATGGGGAAAGGTGGTGATGAGTTCCGACAGATTGGTCATCTAGACAAGTCCGTTGACCTTTCTTAGGCCCTGGTTCCAGTCTCTACAAGGGAAAGCCCCCGACATTCCCACCTAGTGGAATCTTCCGTAAAAGCCGAGAAAGATAAATGAGAATGAGGGGAAAGTTCAACCCATACCTCTTGTATCCACCCCGCCTGATCGGCCCTTGCCTATATGATCCTTACACAGGAGAAAAGGGACCTCTTATTCTCATGGCTATTTCTAGATCAACAGAGTTCCCACGGCCCAGGTATGTGGAAGGCAGCCAGGTATCCCTTCTCGCCCCGGATGCCATTCTCGCCTTGCTCGCCCGTCACCCGCACAGCCGGAACGCCGGCGGGTTCTGCAGCAACGGCTGGCTCGGGAACTGCCGGCCTCCGCGTCCGCAGCGCCGCCGCCGCCAGCCAGGCTGGAGCCAAGTCTGACCCCAGCGTCTGCGCTCCTGCTGGCCACGGGAACCAGGTGAGCCTCGGTTGGGAGCATAGGCTGCCGCCTGGGAGCCCAGAGCCCCGTTCGCCTCCCAGGGGTGGCTGCTTGGGTCACCTGCAGGGCCAGGAGCGCCCCAGGCACTCTTTCAACTATTTGCGCAAACGAGTGGGTGAATGAATGGCGATGGTCCTGAAACTCTCCCTCCTATAGAAAGAAAGGCCGCGTGAAGCAGCAACGACAAGAGACAAAGTGGGATTTGCAGGCTGGATCCTTTCAAAATTCGCTCGTCTGTGTTGTCAAAAGCCGGAGGACTGGTCTGTGGGGTCTCGCCACACTTCCACCCCTTCTGTGTCCTCAAAAGGCCTCAGTCCAGGGCTCTTTTTGCTTTCAAACTTAATAGTTTTGCTCTCTGTCGGATCCCTGCGCCCCACCCCTGATCGCTCTAGTCTGTCTTGTAGTCAAAGCCCTATTTATGGATTATGCATTGGGTCCTCCCATTCAACCCAGTAATGAGTATCTCTTAACACACTCCCTTGGTAGCACAGGTGGTGCCACATATACGTATGTATAAATACATGACGGCATTAAAGGAAGGTGTCCAGTGTTTATGAGACCCGTGGTCAGCAGCTAGAGGGCTGTCACCTTCAAGTATCTCCTGCCACTGGACAACTCTCTTTGCTGACACCTTTCCTGTGTCCCCTATACATCCTCCATCAGAACTGCGAAAGTCACAGGCAATGAGTAAGTAGTTTTGGTTGGGAATGTCAAGTGCTTGTTTGTTTGTTTGTTTGAATTTGGTTACTCTTTTTTTTTTAATTAATTAATTAATTTATTATGTATACAGTGCTCTGCTTGCACGTACACCGCAGGCCAGAAGAGGGCACCAAATCACATTATAGATGGTTGTGAGCCACCATGTGGTTGCTGGGAATTGAACTCAGGACCTCTGGAAGAGCAGTCAGTGCCTTTAACCTCTGAGCCACCTCTCCAGCCCAGGTTACTTTTTTTTTTTTTTTTGCATTTGAAATATTCCAAATAGAGATTCTTTAAATGAAGCAGTGAGTAGATGGATGGATGGAGGGAGGGATGGATGGAGGGATGGATGGAAGGAGGGATGGATGGAGGGAGGGAGGGATGGATGGAAGGAGGGATGGATAGAGGGATGGAGGGAGGGATAGATGGGGGATGAATGGATGGAGGGATGGATAGAGGGATGGATAAGGGTAATAAAAGTAGTGAAAGAGTTGGGTTAAAGTGCTTGCAGTTTAACAATGTTTTAAATTTAGCAGTGAAAGCCTGATAAAGATAATTAAAGACTGGGACTACAGCTCAGGGTGTAGAGCCACTTGGAATGCATGAGGCTCTCAGTTGGATTCCCAGCACAGGAAGAAAAAGAAAAAATAGAGGCATTGGGTCCAGCACTGGGTAGATGGGGCGGGAGGATGGGGAGGTCACAGGCAGCTACACTACATTAGATCCTGTCTTAAAAATGAAAATAAAACAAGATGAAAGAAGATTGTAGCACCCTTAAATGCTACTCTATCAGGATCACCCCCAGTTCTGCTCCTGTCTCTCCCCCCCCCTCTCTGTTTTTAGACAGGGTCTCACTTTGGCTGCCCTGGAACTCACTCTATAGACCAGGCTGTCCTGGAACTCACAGCAATCCGCCTGCCTCTGCCTTCCTAGTGCTGGGAATAAAGGCATGCTGCACCACAACTCGGCTTAAAACATACTTTTGTGCTGTCTCAGAAATTCTGATTCAGGAAATTATTTTTATTTGGTTTGTGGTTTTGTTTATTTCAAAATAGAATTTCATACAGTCCAGGCTGACCACCGAAAGCTTGCTAAGTAACAGAGGCTGGTCTTGCCGCTCTGCTCCTCCTGCTTCTGTGTCAGGTGCTGCGGTTACAGGGCCACCACATCCAGCTTCCTCTAGGAACAGTTTTGGGGTTTTTTTGTTTTTTAAGTTTGTTTATTCTGCCGGGCAGTGGTGGCACACACTTTGAATCGCAGCACTCAGGAGGCAGAGGCAGGTGGATTGCTGCGAGTTCGAGGCCAGCCTGGTCTACAAAGTTAGTCCAGGACAGCCAAGGTTACACAGAGAAACCCTGTCTCGAAAAACAAAAAAACAAAAAAAGTTTGTTTATTGTGTGTGTGCTCATAGGTGCAGGCCACACTGCCATGTGCAGGTCAGAGGACAACTTGTGGTTCTCTCCTTTCATCACATGGGTCCCAAGGATCAAACTCAGGGTGTCGGGCTTGGTGGTGGGTACCTTAACCTGCAGGGCCATTTCACCAGTCCTCCTCTAGACACTTAAACCTCTCCCCTCCCTCTCCCTTCCCCTTCCCATCCCTGCCCCTTAGTGCTGATGTGACTTAGCTATTTTGAATTATTTCCCTTAATCTCTGATTGTGTCCAGCCCTGTCCCTGAAATAGCTATTCTTCCCCCGTTTGAGCTGGTCTCTACTCACCTTCTTAGAGAGTTCTTTTCCATTCCCCAGGCTGGGGTGGGTCCTCAGTGTAGCTCTAGGTCATGTGGTTTTAAGATGTGAATCTGTTTTACAATCAGCGAGATGCAGCTGCCTGTCTCTGAATCATTGTGGTATACTGATGAGCTCCTTACACCTGTCAGAAAAAATGAGTGTGATGGTTGTCAGGAAGACACAGGCGTCTCCCCAGTGCAGAGCCTGTGTGGGTGTTCCTTCCCTTCTCTGAACTCCTATATTTTGGCTAAATCCAGGTGCATCTGCAGGCCAGGCCACCATACTTGGCATCTTTTGTCCATTTGGAAAATGGGACTGACATGCCCTTTGAATTTGTTTTTTTTTTTTAATTAATTTATTCTTGTTACATCTCAATGTTTATCCCATCCCTTGTATCCTCCCATTCCTCCCCCCCCCATTTTCCCATTATTCCCCTCCCCTATGACTGTTCCTGAGGGGGATTACGTCCCCCTATATATTCTCATAGGGTATCAAGTCTCTTCTTGGCTAGCCCTTTGAATTTGTGATAGAAGGGTTTTGAGTATAAAATTGTAGTACAGCACGGAAGAAGGGTCTGGTACAACTGCTGTGCAAATGCAGCATCAGTGTATGTAAATAATGTTCCCTTCCAAGCGTGCTGAGGGCCGCTCACAGTGACACGCACCTACGGTTCCAGTGCTCAAAGGGTTGAATCAAGGAGACTGCTGGAAACTCATCATTCAACTGAGCAGACTGAGCAACATAGAAAGTCTCCATACTAAGAGGGAAAAAACAAACCTGGCCTGGTAGCACATGCCTTTAATCCCAGCACTCGGGAGGCAGAGGCAGGTGGATCTCTGTGAGTTCCAGGCCAGCCTGGTCTACAAAGTGAGTCCAGGACAGCCAGGGCTACACAGAGAAACCCTGTCTCGAAAAACCAAAAAGAGGAGGAGGAGGAGACAACAAAAGAGGGACAGCAGGCTGTGCATGCAGTTCCGTTCGTTACGCAGGGCGTGGAAGCTGGAGAACCTGAGCTGCACCGCGAGCCAAGGCCAATCTGGACCACAAGAGACACTCCCTCAAAAATGGCCGGGGTGTTGGAGAGGTGGCTCAGCTGATAAAAGTGCATGCTGCTTTTACAGAGGACCTGAGAGAGCTTGGTTCCCAGTAACCTCACTGGGCAGATCACACCACCAACTTGAGGAGCACCTGTACTCACATACCAGAACACACCCACACACCCACACCCACACCCACACACACACACATACATATCTGTGTACATACACAAATACAAATAATAAAAACATCTTTTTTTTTAAATCAAGAAAATGAGCCGAGTGTGGTGGTGCACACCTCCACCTCCAGGACTCTGGGAGGCAAGACAGGTGGATCACTGTGAGTTTGAGGCCAGCCTGGTCTACAAAGTGAGTCCAGGACAGCCACACACACACACACACACACAAAGGTAAATAATTTGTCATTAGCACTTGATTTTTTAAAAGTTTTTTGTTATTTTCTTGATTTTTTTTTTTTTGAGACAGAGTTTCTTCTCTGTGTAGCCTTGGCTGTCCTGGACTCACTTTGTAGACCAGGCTGGCCTCAAACTCACAACGATGTACCTGTCTCTGCCTCCCGGAGTTGCTGGGGATTACAGGCATGTGCCACCTCACTCTGCAATTTGTTTTATCTTTTGAGGCAGGGTCTCTATGTAGTCCTGGCTATCCTGGAACCCACAGAAATCCTCCTATCTCTGCCTACCAGGTGCTGGGGTTAATAAGCACATGCTACTACAACCAGCCGTAATATTCTTTTTGCTACACTTATTTATTTGGTAGTGGGTGCCGTGTGTCTCCATACAGCTAATGTGAAGTCACAGGACAAGTTGCAGGAGTCGGTTACTGTCCTACTGTGTGGGCCCCAAGGACTAAAAGTGTGTTGTCACTCTTGCCAGCAAGCACCTTTCCCTGCTGAGCCTTCTCCACAGCCCTAGTGCTCTTTGTTTGGTTTCTTTGTTTTGTTTTGGTTTTAGTTTTGGTCAAGACAGGGTTTCTCTGTGTAGCCCTGGCTGTCCTGGAACTCGCTCTGTAGACCAGGCTGTGTAGCCCTGGCTGTCCTGGAACTTGCTCTGTAGACCAGGCTGGCCTCAAATCCAGAGACCTGCCTGCCTCTGCCTCCCAAGTGCTGGGATTACAGGTGTGCACCACCCTCCAACCCAGCAAAACCTGTTCTTTTTTTTTCTTCTTCTTGTTTTGGTTTTTCGGGACAGGGTTTCTCTGTGTAGCCTTGGGCTGTCCTAGACTCACTTTGTAGACCAGGCTGGCTTCCAACTCACAGTGATCCTCCTGCCTCCTTAAAGGCGTGCGCCACTGTCCGGTGCAATGCCTGTTCTTATCTGGTGTCTTTCCAGCTTATCCAGGAACAATGCAGACAGAGCGGAGCAGCCAGGGCCTGGGCAGCGGGTACAGGCCGACCCCGTTTGTGTACGACGTCAAGCGAAGCGTGTACAACGAGGAGAACTTCCAGCAGGAGCACAGGAGGAAGGCCCCCACTTCCAGAAACCTGGACATCAACATCACCACCTTCAAGCACCATGTCCAGTGCCGGTGCGTGTACCCAGGTTCCGTGGCCACCAAACCAGGCAGGAAAGAAAGTTAACCTGACTCCTCTGCCACCCAATTCTATCTTTCTGCCTTCCTTCTCTGAATTCCTCTTGTCAGAACCCTGACATTTATTGTGTGGTTTTGTTGTTGTTGGCTGAGTGTGTGTCTCTCTGTGTCTGTGTATGTAGCTCTGTGTGTGTGTGTCTATATGTCTGTGTGTGTGTGTATGTGTCTGTGTGTCTCTGTGTGTTGTGTGTGTGTCTCTCTGTGTGTATGTGTCTGTTGTGTCTGTGTGTGTGTGTCTTGCAGGGTCCTCTGATAATGAACTTCTTGGGCATTGTCTTTTGGCCTGTTTTCTGGTATTTCACTATAACAAAAGACTCAAGGCTGAGTAACTTATTAATGAGGCTTGTTTGGTTCATGATTCTGATAGCCAGTGTGTCCAAACAGTATTGGTGCTGGTGTCCTAGCGAGGACACCCTGTTGTGTCACAGCATAGCTGAGAAGTGGAAAGGGAAGCCTTGCTTTAAAAACCTGCCCTCACCAGGTCGTAGTGGCATACACCTTTAGTCCCAGCAGTCAGGAGAACAGAGGCAGGTGATCTCTGAGTTCAAGGCCAGCCTGGTCTGCAGAGTAAGTTCCATGACAGCCAGGGCTATACAAAGAAGCTGTGTCTCAAAAACAAAAAACCCTAAAACAAAATAAATAAATAAAAACCTGCCCTCCTGGTGCTAACTCCACCCCACAAGAGCTAGATCCAGGCATGAGGGAAGGGCTTCACAGCAAGGGCCCACTACTTCATAATAGGCATAAAGGCCTCCAGTGTCCCCACAGTATCTGGAGATGATATCTAAAATATACATTGTTTGCCGGGGGTGGGGTTGTGGGGATTGAGCACACCTTTAATCCCAGCACTCCGGAGACAGAGGCAGGAGGGTCTCTGGAGTTCAAGGCCAGCCTGATCTACAAAGTGAGTCCAGGACAGCCAGGGCTATACAGAGAAACCCTGTCTGGAAAAAACAAAACAAAACAACAACAGAAATCTCATTGCTTAATCAGGGCAAGCTAAATGGCTCAGTGGGTAAAGGTGCTTGCTACAAAGCCTGAAGTCCTGAGTTCTTTCCCTGGGACCCCCATGGTGGAAGAAGACAGCTGACTCTAATAAGTTGTCACCTGTTCTCTCCACGCTAAATAACTGTCATAAAACACCAACTACTGTTATTAATCCCACAGAGGGTTAGAAGTTCCGAAGGACTAAACAATGGTAACAAAGATCCTTCTAGTTTCCACACCTTGGCCGTCACTGGAGGTGACACCACCCCTAACTCCCACCCTGACCAGCAAGGGCTTCTGAAGTCATTTCTGTGCTGTGAACCTCTTAGCAAACTGACAAAATGAAAGGACCTCTTTTTAGAATCATTTCTTTCTTTCTGTTTGTCTCTGTCGTGCAGCCCAGCCTGGCCTCATGCTGACACTGCAGCCCAGCCTAGCCTTGAAGTCCCGATCCGTCTGCCTCCACCTCCCAAGTACTAGGTCTACAAGCGTGCACCACCACTCCCAGCTCAGATTGGGGAAGGAACCTGCAGTTTGACATATGCTAGGCAAGCTCTCTATCACTGAGCTGTGCCCCCAGCTGCTGGCATGCTTGTTGTTGTTTTGTTGTGGTAAAGTATATATGATATCAAGCTAGCTGTTTTGACCTTTTTTTTTACCATTTTCAAGTGTGGGTTTTTGTGGCATAATTGTTATTATGCAACTACTAGCACAGTTGGTTTACAAAACTTTTTCATGACCTCAAACAGAAACTTTGCACTCATTAAGCAATGGCTGCCCACCTCTTACCCCACCCACTCCTGTCCCTGTAAACCTTCCTCTTCTAGACTGAGCTATGAATCTGCCCTTCTGACTCAAGCAGAACCCTGCAACATTTGTCTTTCTTTCTGTGTCTGGCTTGTTTCATTCAACACCATACTTTTGAGGGTCCATACACATTATAAAAAGTGCCAGCACACTTCCCTTTTTCTGTGGCTGAGTAATAATCCACAGTGTTTCTTTCTTTTTTTTTTTTTTTTCTTTTTTTTTTTTTTTCCAGACAGGGTTTCTCTGTGTGGCCTTGGCTGTCCTGGACTCTCTCTGTAGACTAGGCTGGCCTTGAACTCACAGTAATCCTCCTGCCTCTGCCTCCCGAGTGCTGGGATTAAAGGTGTGTGCCACCACTGCCCAGCTCAATCCCTGATTTTAATACTCCCAGGATCCTGCCTAGGGGTAGAATTCTCAGGTCCTATGTCAGTTCTATGTGCAGCTGTGTGTGTGTAAATATCTGTGTGGGTATGCACACGTGTGTGCGCAAACACGCAGAAGCCGAGTCTGATGTCAGGTGTCTTTCTCTGTCAGTCCCACCATATGTTTTGAGGCAGAGTCTCTCACCGAGCCTGGTGCTCCGGGATTAAGCCAGCCTGGGCAAAGCTGCCTTTGACCTCCACCTCCCCGACTGTGGGTCTGAGGCTGTGCTGGCTGCCTCCAGCTCTGGCTTTCCCCACGTGCTGAGGCTCTGCTTGCTGTGTCCATGCTTGTACAGCAGGCACTCTGCCAGGTGAGCTGGCTGCTGCCCATCCCTCTGCCTCAGCTTCCTGGATACTAGCATTACAGGAGTACTTTACCTCACTGACTAAGTTGTTTGTGTTTTTGTTCAGTTGGTTTCGTTTTTGTTTCTCCCAGACAAGTTCTCTCTGTGTAGCCCTGGCTGTCCTGGAACTCTCTCTGTAGACCAGGCTGGTCTTGAACTCACAGATCCACCTGCCTCTGTTTCTCGAGTGCTGGGATTAAAGGTGTGTGCCATCACTGCCTAGCTATTTTCCATCTTTTGAATCATCTCTACTTAGCAGGTATAAAGTGGTATCCCATTGTAGTGTTTTGTTTTTGTTCTACGTCTTTCTCATGACTAAAGATATGAGCAATGTCTCCCTGTGCTTTTGACTGCTCTTATGTCTTTGGGGGAAAAAGTCTTCATTTCTTTTACTCTTTACAACACCAGGTCATTTTTCTTTTTAGTGCTGAGCTGTGATTTCTTTGACTACTCTGGATGTTCAGGTCTTACCTGATGTAAAATTTGTAAACATTTTAACTTTGTAGATTGTTGTTTCCCTTTATTTGAGTCTCTTGGAATGTTTATTTTTATTGTTTTGAACTGTGTGTAAGTGTGTGTGTCTGTCCTGTGAGTACGGGTGCCCATGGAGGTCAGAAGCATCAGGCCCCCAAGCTACAATTACAGAGAGCTGTGTGTGTGGTGCTGGAAACCAAACTCCGAACTGCAGGAAGAGCAGCCTTAGTTGATGAGCCATCTTCCCAGCTCCTGCTAAGTCTTTCTTTACTTTGATAAAAATTAACCTATGTTTTAGTTTGAGAATTTTATTAGCCATCTCGTTTTCCCCCCTCTCTTTCTGGTACAGGTTGAATTTGGGGCCTCATACTCTCAAGGCATCTACCACTGAGCTACATCCAACTCTCGTCTTAATTTTTATTCTGAAACAAGGTCTTGTAAGTTGCTCAGACTGATCTTGAACTCACTCTGTAGCCTAGACTGGGCTTTGAACTTGTGATCCTCCTGCCTCAAAATCCCAAGTAGCTGAGATTAACAGGTCTAAGCCACTGGGGCTATAAGTTTTCACTCTTGTATTTAAGTTTTTGATCTGTTTTTAGTACCTTGCATAAAGGTTCAACAACTGTGTTCTTTAATATATGGATAGTCCACTTTAGCCACATGGACTATTAAAAAGAGACGATACCCAGAGAGAGGCAGAGGCAGGCAGATCGCTGTGAGTTCGAGGCCAGCCTGGCCTACAAAGCGAGTCCAGGACAGCCGAGGCTACACAGAGAAACCCTGTCTCACCAAAAAAACAAAAACCCCAAGAACAAAAAAAGAGTGGATACTTTCCCATTAACAATCCCAGCAAGAATAGTATGTATGGGGCTGGAGAGATGGCTCAGCAGTTAAGAGCAGGACTTCCAGAGGTCCTGAGTTCAATTCCCAGCAACCACATGGAGGCTCGTGACCATCTATAATGACATCTGGTATCGTCTTCTGGCCTGTGGGTGTACATGCAGGCAAACCATTGTATACTTAATGAATAAATCAATCTTTTCTTGTTTTGTTTTAATTTAAAGAAGAGCATGCATGCATGCATGTATGTATTTTGGTTTTTTGGGTTTTTTTGTTTTTTCCAAGACAGGGTTTCTCTGTGTTAGTCTTAGCTGTCCTGGACTCTCTATGTAGATCAGGCTGGCCTCGAACTCACAGAGACCCACCACCACACCCAGCGTATTTTGGTTTTTTTGAGACAGGGTCTCTCTGTGTAGCCCTGGCTGTCCCAGACTCAAAGATCCACTTGCCTCTGCCTCCCGAGTTATGGGACAAAAGTCATGTGCCATGCTTGGCTTTATTTTTAACTGTATGTGTATGTGTGTGGATATGTGCGTGAGAGTCCTGCTGTCTGCAGAGGCCAGAGTTGTCAGACCCGCCTGGAGCTACAGTTCCAGGTGATTGTGAGCTACCGATGTGGATGCCGGGAGCTGAACTCAGGTCTTCTGCACAAGCAGCACAGACTCTTAACTGCTTAAGTCATCTCCCTGCCCAATAATTCTCTAATATATAAAAAAGATAAGGCCGGCCTGGTCTACAAAGCAAGTCCAAGACAGCCAGGGCTACACAGAGAAACCCTGTCTCAAAAAAAAAAAAAAAAAAAAAAAAAAAAAAAGAAAGAAAAGAAAAGCTGGGTGGTGGTGCACACCTTTAATCCCAGCACTTGGGCGGCAGAGGCAGATGGATCTCTGTGAGTTCGAGGCCAGCCTGGTCTACAGAGTGAGTTCTAGGACAGCTAGAGGTATTAGAGAAATTCTGTCTCAAAAAAACAAAAAACAAACAAAAACAAAAACAAAAAGATAAAATTATAAGGAGAAACAGTTTTATTAAAATCTAGTGTGACGTTGCACACCTTTAATCCTATCTATCACTGGAAAGGCAGAGGCAGGTGGACTTGTGAGTTAGAGGCCAGCCTGGTCTACAAAGTGAGTCTCAGGCTAGCCAGGGCTACACAGAGAAACCCTATCGCAACCCACCACCCCAACACACACACACGTTTAGTAACTACCATACTTTTAAGGAAGTAATGGATATAAATAGTATAGCAATAGTAATGTTCTGGTTACAATGTCCAGTTCCGTGGCTTCTACTTTGATTTGTATTAATATTCCTAATTGAAGGTGGCATATGCCTATAACCCCATTGAGGCTGAGGCAGAAAGATTGTCCTGAGCCCGGGGTCAGCCTGAACTACATAGAATCCCAGATAGCTATAGAGCTAGATGTCTCAAAACAAACACACAAGTGAAAAAGCATACCTGAAGGGGCCTTGGCCCCTAAATTCACATTCGCCTCAAATTTTGCCTGAGACCTCCAGGGCTCTTTAAGCTGAGGTTAGGAATCCCATGTGACCCACATCACGATGGTAACTGCCAATACTTGAGTTGTCCTCCCCCACTTTCGGCCTTATCCGCCCCTTACCCTGCTTATCCGCCATCAGCTGGCCTGCAGCTGCCGATAGACAGCAAAGGCTTCTACACCTCCGCTTTAGATGTTCCACTCCCTTTGTTCATAGCCTGTCGTGTGCGCCTTGCAGTTGCATGTCCACCCTCTGCCTCTGTGTCACCACCCTGACTTCCTCTGCCTCCAGTAACAAAAGGGAATTTCTCACCAGAGCATGTTCAAGGCCCTGGGCAGGTGCGAGGCCATGGGTTCCATCCCCAGAATCATATGCAAGCAGGAAAAAGACAAAATGGTTATCTTTTCGTAACTTTACCCTTAAACAAAATGATTATCTTTTCATAACTTAACCCTTAAACAGTTATTACTACATTTAGTACATTACTACAATTATGACAATGATCAACCCACCTGGCCTCTGCCTGCTCCAGCACTCTATCTAAACAACTAAATCAGACTGGTTCTGCTTCCTGTGGGCATTCTTTTTTTTTTTTTTTTTTTAAATTTAAGGTCTGGGTGTGGTAGCATATGCCTTTAATCCTAGCACTGAGGAGGCAAAGGCAGGGAATCTGAGTTCAAGGCCAGCTTTTACTTGTGTGTGTGTGTCTGTATGCATGTACACCACGTGTGTGGAAGTGCCCATGAGGCCAGAAGATGCCCTGGAGCAGGAGCTACAGTCACCTGCAAAGGGTGCTAGGAACTTACCCCTGGTCCTCTGTGTGTTGTGTGTGCTTAGCGCCTCCTGTGGGATCTATAGGTGATCTGACTCTTTGTTTTAAATCTTTTACTGCTTATGTTTTTCTCCCTTCACTCCTCATACTCCCACTTCCAAAGCACAGTTCCAGCATGTTCTGAATTTTAAGCAGGAATCTAGGCCAGCAGGGCACTGAACACGCCTCTCTGATTCCAGGATGCTTCCCCTGGCAGTCAACTTCGCCTGCTGCCCACCTGTGTGGCTGAAAGTGACCTATTTAACCCTGCTGTGCCTGTCTCCCATCTCAACAATGGGAGTGATGATGGGACCCTCCTCGGGTCTGATTAGGAAGATTTAAAGGGAGTTGAGGGTTTGTTTTGCTTTTAAAGGTTTATTTATTTATTATTTATACACCATTCTGTCTTCATGTGAGCCAGCAGACAAGAAGAGGGCACCAGATCTCACAATAGATGGTTGTGAGCCACCATGTGGTTACTGGGAATTGAACTCATGCTATTTGGAAGAACAGCCAGTGATCTTAACCTCTGAGCTGTCTCTCCAGCCCACCTGGATTTGAGTTTTTGAGACATGGCTTCTCTGTGTAGCCTTGGCTGTCCTGGACTCCCTTTGTAGACCAGGCTGGCCTGGAACTCACAGCAATTTGCCTGCCTCTGCCTCCTGAGTGCTGGGATTAAAGGTGTGTGCCACCACGCCCAGCAGAATTTTTTTTTTTAATGTCTAGGAAGTAGTAAAAATGAGATGACTGGCTTTGGTTTTCTGGTTTTGAGGAACATTTTTGGTAAATAAAATAATCTTTTAACTCCATCTCTTCCTTTCTGCAGAAAAAGATCTTATCTCTTTCCTTATTTTCTTTCCTCCACCTTATTAGAGATACTGTCTTTGTTGTTTTCCACTGCGTATGCCAGTCTTGCTGGCTAGCCAGCTTCTGAGGATCCTGTTTCTGCTCCCATCTCCCTGAAGGTTATTGAGATTACTAGCTCCTACACTATGTACCTGGTTTTTATTTTAGGTTTTTCGAGACAGGGTTTCTCTGTGTAACAGCTCTGCCTGTTCTGGACTCACTTTTGTAGACCAGGCTGGCCTCGAACTCACGGTGATCTGCCTGCCTCTGCCTCCCAAGTGCTGAGATTAAAGGCGTGCACCACCACGCTGGGTTCCATGTCCACTTTGATTTTCTCTGATGCCAAAGGCCCTCGATGACTTTGCACAGAGCTAGTGGTCTTCAGCCAAATGGTACATGTCAAAGAGGGGACACAGCTGGGCATGGTGGCCAGGCCAGTAATCCCAGTGCTTGGGAGGCAGAGGCAGGCAGATCTCTGTGAGTTTGAGGCCAGCCTAGTCTACAAAGAAAGTCCTGGACAGACAGAACTACAAGAGAAACCCTGTCCCGGAAAAAAAGAAAAAGAAAAAGAGGGGACACTGCAGCAAGTGAAGGAACAGATTGTCCCAGTGCCATGATCTGGGTTCCAGGCAGGAACATCGAGATTGTTTTTTCTATGATTGTACACCTACCTCAAACCCAGCAACTTACATGAAAATAGCAGCTCAGCATTCCCTCCAAACCAGTGGCCTTGCCCTTTGGCCTCCGAGCAGAAAGGAACATCTGACTGCAGGAAGCCCAGCATTTGTAGAGAAGCCAGAATGCTGAGCTAGATATCAGAAGACATGGCTTCCTGTCCCAGCTCCGCTCCTGTGTGCCTCTGACTTTGGGGAAGTCATCCATACTTATTTGGCCTTATGTACCTTAGAGATGCTTATGGTCATGCTAGACAGAATATGTGGGGTCAGGGCTGGACAGGTGGCTCAGCAGTTAAGAGCACTGGTCACTCTTGAGTTCAGGTCCCAGCACCCACGTGGTGGTTCATAACTACATTACTCCAGTTCCAGGGGATCCAATACCCCCTTCAGGCACACGGTACACACACACACACACACACACACACACACACACACACACACACACACACACAGAGGCAAAGCACTCACACACATAAAATAAATCTAAAAAATGTTTAAATACATGAAGTCACTTCATTTCTGAGCACGCGCTTTAGTGGTGCACACGCTAAAGTTATGTTTGTTGTTATAGTTGAATCTGTTATCTAACCAGGCGTGTCTGTGAAAACAGTTTCCCCTGTGTGCTGCCAGTCCATGCGGACTGCAAATGGCAAAATGCAATGTAAAGCTAAACTGGCTTTACTCATCAGAAGATTATGGTGTCCCTCTGGATCAGTAGTTCTCAATCCATAGGTGGTGACCCCTTTGGGGGGATGACCTAAGACCATCAGAAAGCACAGGTACTTACTTTAGAATCCATAACAGCAGCGAAACTACAGTTATGAAGTAGCAACAAAATAATTTTATGTTGGGGTGTCACAGGAGCTGTACAGCATTGGTGTTGGGGTGTCACCACAGCATGAGGAGCTGTACAGCATTGGGAAGGTTGAGAGCCACCGGCCTCGACGGTGTGAGGCTACAGTAGGGTTCCTCAGTCTCAGCAACATGGACACAGGTGTCATTTTGCTCTCCAGGCTTGTTCATGGGCTCAAGTGAGCCTTGTGCCTCAGCATCCCTCGTAGTTGGGACCACAGGTGTGTGCCACTGTACTCAGCTTTTTTTTCTGTTTTATTTTTTTGTACCTTTCTTTTTCTTTCTTTCTTTTTTTAAAAAAGATTTATTTATTTGTTATGTATACAGTTACTCTGCCTAAATGTGTGCCTGCACACCAGAAAAGGGCACCAGATCTCACGATAGATGGTTATGAGCCACCATGTGGTTGCTAGGAACTGAACTCAGGACCTTTGGAAGAATAGACAGTGCTCTTAACCTCTGAGCCATCTCTCCAGCCCTTCCCTTTGGTTTTTCAAGACATGGTTTCTCTGTGTAGCACTGACTGTTCTAGAACTCACTCAGTAAACCAGGCTGGCCTTGAACTCAGAGATCTGTCTGCCTCTACCTCCTCAGTGCTGGGATTTAAAGTGTGCACTACCACTGCCTGGCTCTTTTGTTTTGTTTTGTACTCACCTTTCCACACTAGCCTTTTGGAACATAAATTTGTTTCTGTTTTGCTGTTGGTTATGGGTTTTTTTTTTCTTTGTTTGTGGCTTTGTGTTTTGAGACAGGGTTTCTCTGTGTGACCCTTTGTAGCCAAGTCTGGCTTTGAACTCACAGAGATCAGTCAGCCTCTGCCCGCTGAATTAAAGTGTACAATCATACCTAGCAGTGTTTGCTTGCTTTTTTTTAAAAGAAAAAAAAAAAGGTTACACCGTCCAGGTTAGCATCAAAGTCACTGTGTATCCATCAAAGTCAATGTGTATCCAGAGATGATCTTGAGCCCATCCTCTGCCTCCAGCTCTTGAGTGTTGAGATTATAGGCAATGCCCCATATACACAACACGTGATATATGTGGTGCTGGAGACTCCGCCCACGGCTTCATGCCTGCTAGGCAACTGCTCCAACTGAACCACATGCCCAGTCCCATATTGTAGACTGTTTAGTCGTAATCCTGGCCTCTGCCACTGGGTGCCAGTCATAAGGACCAAAAGTACCTACAAACATTGCCCAGGTGCCTCCTGGGAAACAGAGCTGTACATGGTAGAAACCCACAGATAATATAGCCTTTAAAATCTGCAGTCTTTTCCTTATATGGATAACTCTTCAAGTACAAAACTCCATTTTTCAAAAATATTTTATTTAATTTATGTGTGCTGGTCTCGGATCTTAGAGTTACAGACAGTTGTGAGCTGCCATGTGGGTGCTGGGAATTGAACCTGGGTCCTTTGGAAGAGTAGGCAGTGCTCTTAACCTCTGAGCCATCTCTCCAGCCCCCAAAACTCTGTTTTTTATAACTGTCTAGATATCCTAGGCCAGTCCAGACAGTGTTTGGTCATATTAGCCCGTGTGAGAATGGTATGAAGGTGTTAACAGCAGCAAGATGGCTCTGAGGATAAAACACCTGCTACCAAATAGAGTTTGCCTAGCCTGCCATACATGAACTCCCTGAGCAAACTGACTCCTGAAAGTTGTCCTCTGACCACCTCCATATATGCCTACACACATGCATACACACATATATACAAGTAAATAAACATAAAAACTAAAGTGTTGAGCCGAGCATGGTGGCGCACGCCTTTAATCCCAGCACTCTGGGAGGTAGAAGCAGGTGGATCTCTGAGAGTTTGAGGACAGCCTGGTCTACAAAGTGAGTCCAGGACAGCCAAGGCTACACAGAGAGACCCTGTCTCAAAAAAAAACAAAACAAAACAAACAAAAAACCCTACAGTGTTAACCATCTCTGCCGACCATTGATCTCATGATCATAACAACAACATCAACAAAAAAAGTCTTGTTTTTTTTTTTTTTTTTTTAATGTGTATGGATGTTTCCCCTGCATGTAGGTCTGTGCACCGTGTATGTGCAGTGCCAGCAGAGGCCAGCAGAAGAACTGTACTGCCTGGAGCTGGTGTTACAGATGGTTGTGAGCTTCCCAGTGGGTACAGGGAACTTAACTCAGATCCTCTGGAAGAGCAACATGTGCCCTTGGCCACTAAGCCATCTCCCCAGCCCCCAGTGAAGAGACAGTCAAAGTAGCTCCTTCTTTACTAGAAACTAGTAAGTTTGATTCTCTCCAAACAGCCAATAAAAACACAGAACTAACTGGACACTGGACATGTGAGTCTCAGTTCTTGCCGGACACACCTTGCTGGTTCTCACTGGTGGTTTTGTCCTCTCGGGGTATTTCTCAAGGTCTAGAGGTATTTTTGGTTCCCTAAGCCTGGGGAGGATAGGTATCAGCTTCCAGTGAGGAGACGCCAGGGATGCTAAACGTCCTGAGATGCATAGCACAGTCAGCCCCATAGCAAGAATGTTTTGGTCTGATGTATTAAAATGTCAGCCGTGCTGACAGGAAACTGCCATTAGGGAACGAAGGCTGCACCCTAGGCCTTCCCTTGGCCAGGGGACTCCCCCGGAGAGCCTAATTGTGTCTCTGTTCTTCTTTTTCCCAGCTGCTCATGGCACAAATTCCTGCGATGCATTCTTACAGTCTTCCCCTTCCTGGAGTGGATGTGTTTGTATCGATTCAAGGACTGGCTTCTCGGAGACTTACTTGCTGGTTTAAGTGTCGGTCTTGTTCAAGTTCCCCAAGGTAAGGGCAAATCCCAAGGCTTCTTGCCCAGAGCTCATCTTCTGGACACCAGCCTCTTTCAGGAGAAGCCATTCTGCTGGGTGAGCAAAAGGGTGGCAGAGGACCTGCCGTCTCTGTCGCCATTTCTTCCTCTATTTCCAGGTTTCTTTTTGTCTTTTCAGAGCTGAGGACCGAACCCAGGGTCCAGTTGCAGGACCACACAGGAGTGGGAGCTCCCTGGGTTGTAGAAAGCTCCTTGCTGTCCAGAGGGGCACACCTGCAATCCCAGTGATAGAAAGCTGGGAGCAGGGAGATGCTTGGGGCCAGTCTCATCTACTTGAGAGCTTATCTGAAAAGCAAAGTACTGGTTCCAAACAAAACTCCTTTGTTTGTTTGTTTTTGAGACAGAGTTTCATTAATGTAAGCTGGCCTCTATCTCAGAGATCCACCGGCCTCTGCCTCCCAGGTACCGGGGTTAAAGGAGTGTACGACCAGGTACAACTATTTTTCTTTCTTTCCTAGCATTTAGTTATTTATTCTGTGTGTAGAGATCAGAAGATGGCTTAGAGGAGTCTGTTCTCACCTTCCACCATGACGCGGGGCCCGGAAATGAAGTTCAGGTCTTCAGGCTTGACTTTCTGCCCCAAGCCATCTCACTCCAGCCCCATTATTTATCAGAGAGAGAGAGAGAGAGAGAGAGAGAGAGAGAGAGAGAGAGAAAGAGAGAGAGAACACTGAAATTGAGTTAATTAAGGGATCCATAACTACTTTGCACTAGCTGTGTCTTTAAAGAGATTTCAGTTTTCTCTATTAAGGCTTTTCATTGCGTGTGTTGATGTGAATATGCACTGAGGACGGCACCACATGTCCTCCTCCTTTTCCGCCCCTGAGTCCCCTTGTCCTCCTACACATTTTTACTTGTACTTACATGTCATATGCACATACATGGTTTCATGTACCTATGTAAGATCTAGGAGCACACATTTGTGTTTCTGAGAAAGTAATTGTTCACTTCCTTTGATGAACTCCATTTTCCTGTAGATGACACAGCTTCCCTCTTGATGGCTGACAAGACTCCATTGGTAGCTATACCATACTTCCTTCATCTATTCCTCTGTTGCTGGGCACATATGGGGCTTCTGGATCCAGTATCTCTTAACAGTCCCTGAAGTGAGCCAGGCCTGGTGGCGCACGCCTTTAATCCCAGCACTCAGGAGGCAGAGGCAGGCAGATCACTGTGAGTTCGAGGCCAGCCTGGTCTACAAAGCGAGCCCAGGACAGGCAGGGCTATACAGAGAAACCCTGTCTTGAAAAAATAAAAACAAGACAAAAAAACCAGTCCCTGAAGTGTTGTTTCCAGTGTGGGGAGCCCCCGTGTTCAGAAGCCCCAAGCCAGGGGCCCCCTCTGTCTCTGTGCAGGTGGATGTGCTGACAGGGCTCACTTTGCCATGCCCAGTCCTTCCTGGCAGCACTGATGTTCTACTGTTACTGTCTCCAGGGCAGCAGGCGAGAGTCAGGCAAAGACCAGATGTGTCCGCTGTGAAGAGGCTGGGTTTCATTACTCCTCGGCCCCTCCTAGCTCACATGCGTTCCCACGGAGTCGCGCGGCAGGGAGGTTGAACTCAGGGCCCTGTGCACGCTAGGGAAGTGCCCAGCCACTATGCTGCCCTAGCCCAACCCTCCCCGAGCATCGACCTGGCAAACAGTCCCACTATATAGTAAATGGGCCCCAGGAGTTTTCATGGAGGACATATATGTCTATAAACCAGGAGATACGTACAAGAGAATCCACCCATAGCTTGGTCCCATCCTGGAGCCAGAGGCAGAAGCTTGAGAGATCCAGGAGACAAGGAAAGTGAGGAAAATGCCCACCTCACACCCTGATGCCTTTTTAGTTCGATACTAGTTTCTGGTGAAGTTCAACTGTCCTTCCTGCCCTCATAATACATTTCCTGTTTAGCATAAGGGAATTTAAGCAGAGTTTTCACTTTTGCAATCCATAGAACCTTGATTAAGAAAAAAGCGGAGGCCGGGTGTGGTGCTGCATGCCTGTAATCCCAGCACTGCACTAGGGAGGCAGAGGCAGGCAGATCTCTGTGAGTTTGAGGCCAGCCTGGTCTACAAAGTGAGTCCAGGACATTGAGGGCTACACAGAGAAACCCTGCCTCAAAAAACCAAAAGAAAAGAAAAAAGTGGGGTACTGGGGCTGCAGCTCAACTGGTAGAGTTCTTGCTGCCTGAGTTTGGAAGCCTGGTAACCTCAGGTCAACCCTCAGAACCTATGGCAAGATGAAAGGAGAAAACCAACTCCATGAAGTTGTTCTCTGACCTACACACACAACTTATGTTGTGGTACACACACACACACCCACACACACACACACAAACACACACACGTGCACAGACACATACACCCCAGAATGATAAGTATTTTGGTGTTTTTTTGTTTGCTTGTTTATTTTTGTTTTTGTTTTAGACAAGTTCTCTCTACATAGAGACTTGGAACTCACTATATAGACCAGGCTGGCCTTAAACTCACAGAGATCCATCTGCCTGTGCCTCCCCAGTGCTGGGCTTAAAGATGTACTCCACCATGCTCAGGCATAAATAGTATTTTTTAAAGATTTATTTATGTATTAAGTATACAGTGTTCTGCCTGCATGTACACCTGCACACCAGAAGAGGGCACCAGATCTCATTATAGATGGTTGTGAGCCACCATGTGGTTGCTGAGAATTGAACTCAAGACCTTTGGAACAGCAGGCAGTGCTCTTAACCTCTGAGCCATCTCTCCAGCGCCATAAATAGTATTTTTAAAGCCTTCTATAGAAATACTAAGAAAGAGATTAGGGTGGTTAGTACAGAGAAGACAGACTGCATCTGCAGCCTGAAGGCAAGTGAGTTTTTCGTGATGCTGCCTTGCTTTCCAGCTCTGCTTTTAGCCCTGAAGGATTCCCAGGACTGCCGTTTTTACTTTTTATTACTTTTCTCTGTCTGTCTCTCTTTCTCTCTCTTTCTCTCTCTGTGCCGTCTGTGTGTCCATGTGCGAGTATGTACATGCTAGTGCATGTGCCCTCAGAGGCCAGAGGTATCCAATCCCTTGGGATTGGAGTTACAGGTGGCTGTGGCTGTCTGCTGTCAAACATTGGTGCTGAGGGCTGGAGAGATGGCTCAGTGGCTAAGAGCACTGTCTGCTCTTCCAGAGGTTCTGAGTTCAATTCCCAGCAACACAAGCATGTGCTCTTCTGGCATACAAGTATGCATACAGATAGAGCATTCATATACATAAAGTAAATTTTTAAAAAAGAGTCACACATTGGTGCTAGAAACCAAACCCAGGTCCTCTGGGAGAGCAGCAAGTGCTCTGCACTGCTTGCCCATGGAGTGAGCCCTCAGGCCTTCATGAGCGGCACAGGCACAAGCACAGCGCTGGAGCTTCTTGGCATTGTGAGCCCACAGCTGTGTTGTCTCCTTTCCACTCAGTGAGGCTGTGACAAGGAGCCAAGGGGTCAGGCTTGGCTTGTAGCTCAGTTGGTAAAGCACCTGGGGTTAGTCTTCAGCACTCATAAACTGGCACAGTGGCTTACACCGCTAGTCCCAGGACTCAGGAGGTGGCAACAACAGGATCAGAGATTCAGAGTCACTCTCAGATACATAGTTTGAAGCCAGCCTGGGCTATATGAGTCTCTGTCTCAAAAAAAAAAAAAAAGCTAAACTATAAAAGCACCATGGAAACTAGGACTTTATACATATGTTCTATGCATTCTTAGCAGTTTTTAGCTTAAGGTAACTTTTAAAGCCAAACTGTCTTTCCTTAATTAAATTATTTTGCTTTTCAGGCCTGACATTGAGTTTGCTGACAAGGCAACTGGTTCCTCCCCTCAATGTCACGTATGCCACCTTCTGCTCTTCTGTCATTTATGTAATATTTGGATCATGTCATCAAATGTCCATCGGTGAGTTCAGTGCTGGTTGCTTAGCAATCAGTGCAATCAGCTTTCGGTCACCAAGGGAAATACCTGGGAACGCGAGCTCCAACAGGGAAGGTTTCAGTGCCTGGCTCAGAGCTTAGCATCGTGATCTGAAGTGCATGGTGGAGCAAAGCAGCTCACCCATGGGAGCTAAGAAGTGTGTGCTCTCGTGTGTGTGCACGTGCACGCACGCACACACATGAGGTAGGGGACAAGATATTCTCAAGGGCATGTCCTCAAGGACATAATTCATCGATTTCCAGTAGCGTGAACACCAGGGCTTCAACATGGGGCACTTGAGATCAAAGTATAACATCCTAACTCCTGACCCCCAAAACCCACATCTGTGCCACAGTGCAAAGTGGAGTCAATCTTTCTCAGTCTCTCTTCATAGTCTTTACAGTTCCAGCATTGTTCAGAAGTCCAGGTCTGAAGTTTTCTTGGAGACTTAAGATAATCTTTTTTGTGTGTGGTTTTTCGAGACAGGGTCTCTCTATGTAATAGTCTTGACTGTCCTGGACTCACTTTGTAGACCAGGCTGACCTCGAACTCACAGCGATCCACCTGCCTCTGCCTCTCAAGTGCTGGGATTAAAGGTGTGCATCACACCAGGCTGATCTTTTTTTTTTTTTTTAAAGATTTGTTTATTTATTATAATGCATACAGTGCTTTGCCTGCATGTACACCTGCAGACCAGAAGAGGGCATCAGATCACATTATAGATGGTTGTGAGCCACTGCATGGTTGCTGGGAATTGAACTCAGGACCTCTGGAAGAGCAGCCATCTCTCCAGTACAATTTAAGATAATCTTTTGCTTTGAGTACTTCTAAAAATCAAATATGACCTGTGAGTTTGAGGCCAGCCTGGTCTACAAAGCGAGTCCAGGAGAGCCAAGGCTACACAGAGAAACCCTATCTTGGGGGGAAAAAAAAGAAACAAAACAAAAAAAAATCAAGCGCAGGCCTAGTGAAATGGCTTAGTGTTTAAGAACACTGGTTGCTCTTACAGAGGACCTGGGTTCAGTTCCCAGCACCCACCTGGTGATTTACAACAATTTGTAACACCAGCTCCAGGGGAACTGACACCATCTTCTGACCTCCACAGGCATTAACAACACATTTAGTACACAGACATACATTCAAAACACCCATACACATAAAAGAAAACAAAACAAATAAATCTTAAAAAAACTTTTAAGCCCATAGTGATTTCTCTAATAATGCTAGAACAGATCAGTCCATTACCTGGATCCATAATAATCAAACTCCATGATTTACAATATAACTTGTCAGCTTAATTAACCTACAATAAGAAAAGTAAGCCGGGGCGTGGTGGCCCATGACCTAATCCCAGCCCTCGAGAGGCAAAGGCAGGCGGATCGCTGTGAGTTCAAGGACAGCTTGATCTACAAAATAAGTCCAGGATAGCCAAGGCTACACAGAGAAACCTTGTCTCGAAAACCGAAAAAAGAAAAGAAAAGAAAACTGTCATAGTAATCAAAGCACTGAGACCCACAGGCTGGACACGCCCCTGGGTCAGAAGCCCATCCACTAGCTTAGGAGTGACTAGAGCAGTTGAAGGTTATGTCATCAGAAGATCTGTGTAACATACGTGGACCTGCATGGAAACCAAGTCACAAACTGCTCTTTGGAGAGGCTCCCTGACTGTACCCTTCACTGAAATGACCACTCATTATTCTTTCCGGTGTCTTCTCCAGCACTGCATGTAGCCTGGCCGCCACCCCAGCCTCTAGACACAGACGCGGGTGTTGCACCATGCATGCCTGCCTGACTCAGACATGCTACGTGCTGAGTATGGAGAAAACAGTTAATGCCATATTCCTGAGTTCCTAAGGAGCCTCACAGCCATGGTCATGTACTGTTGCTGAGGTGGATTAGAGCTTCAAGGGTAGGGTTTACCTTTGTTCCTATGTGTGCATGGCAACACAAGTGCAAAATGAAACACCACTTGAAGCCAGTTTTGTCTTTCCTGGCACTTGGCTAACCCTTAAACAGCATTGAGTGTTATTTTCTTCCTGGTATTCTTTTTTGTTTTGCTTTTGTGTTTTGAGATAGGGTTTCTCTGTGTAGCCCTGGCTATCCTGGACTTGCTTTGCCCCCGAGTGCCAGGATTACAGGTGTAGTCACCATGCCTGGCCATAATGATACTTTTATTTTATTTTATTTTATTTATTTTATTTATATGGGATCACTATGTAGCTGGCCTGGAACTTGCCATGTAGACCAGGCTGGCCTTGAACTCATAAAGATCCACCTGTCTCTGCCTGGTCTTAAAGGCCTGGAAGCCCTTTTTTAACTCAGCCTGTAAGTGCAGACACAGTGGCTAAACCTGTCATTTCCAGTCAGCCTGTACATGAATCCCAACCTCCGTGCCCACAGAGATGAAACACCTGAACTACCAGCTCTAGCTTCTGTGAAGGCCCAGTTCTCGTCCCTGCTTTCTCTTCCTTCCCAACAATGATTTGCAAGTAATAAGAATCATTCCATTGGTCTGGAAAAATGGCTCATAGGTCAAGAACATTGACTGCTCTTCCAAAGGTTGTGAGTTCAATTCCCAGCAATCACATGGTGGCTCACAACCATCTATAATGTGATCTGATGCCCTCTTCTGGCCTGCAGGTGTACATGCAGGCAGAGCACTGTATACATAATAAATAAATAAATATTAAAAAAAAAAAAAAACGAGTCATTCAGTTTTCCTAAACTAGAGGGATGTTTCCCAAACTTCTTTCCCAGGCCCCTTCTTCCTTGTGAGCGCGCTGATGACCAATGTCCTGAAGGAGAGGCCATTCAACAATGGTCACCTGATCATGGGAACGTTTGTCAAGGACGACTTTTCTGTCCCCACCTTCTACGTAAACTATAATGGATCCTTAAGCATGGTGGCAACCACAACATTCCTGACCGGAATTATCCAGGTAGGAGCTGAGGCCCTGAGTTCTTAAAGAAATGGGTCTGCCGTGGTTTGAGTGTGAAGAGTGGGCACTTGGTCCTCGGCTGGGGGTGCTGTTTTGAAGGCTGCGAAGCCTTTGGAACACAGAGCCCCGTGGAGGAGGCGGGCTCCCAGAGGCAGCCCTGGAGGGCTCTGTAAGCCAGCCCCACTTCCTTGATGCTCTCTGCTTGCTGTTGGCAGGACGTGAGTAAAAAGGGAAAGTCGGTGCACGCCCTGCCACCACACTCGCAACTGTGGCCACTTGGCCACAGCAACACAGTAACTGGCACAGCAGTTGTAAGAGGCCCGTCCTGGCGCTCATGTGTCTGGAGTGGTTCCTCTCTGAGCACTCGGGAACTGCCCACCCTGACTTAGAATCTTACTCTGGTTCCTAGTCATCCTTCCTTCCTGTGAGGAGGAGGAGCGCCTAGGGCCTAGAGCCCGTTCTTCATTTTTCCCTTTCAAATATCACTTGTTCAAGCCAGGTGGTGGCGCACGCCTTTAATCCCAGCACTCAGGAGGCAGAGGCAGGTGGATCTGTGAGTTTGAGGCCAGCCTGATGTACAAAGTGAGTCTAGGACAGCCAGGGCTACACAGAGCAACCCTGTCTCGGAAAGAAACACACACACACACACATACATACATATAAACATATACATATGTGTGTGTGTATATAAACACATGTATGGATGGATATGTGTGTATATAGACATATATGTATATGTAAATGTGCATATATGTCACTTTTTCTAGTCTTTGGACAAGAAGGTGAAAGACTTCTGGTCTCAGGAGCTGAACTTGGGCTTGATAGTTGTCAGAGAGCCTGGAGTGGTGTTGGCTTCTGCAGTGATGAGAACCGAGGACCACAGCTGGGCTCAGTAATAGAGTGGCTCACCAGAAGGTCCACATGTGCTCGTGTGCTGAGCCCCACCACCGCACACAAGCCATCCTTTCAGACTTACTCCTCTGCCCTCTCAGCTGACCCCGCCCCCCGGGACTGCCTTCCTCAGCTGGGGCTCTCCTGGTGTTCCTATTGGTCCCCGGGACTGGGCTTTCCTGGTGTTCTCATTGGTCCCCAGGACTGCCTTCATCAGCTGGGGCTTTCCTGGTGTTCTCATTGGTCCCCAAGACTGCCTTCGTTAGCTGAGGCTCTCCTGGGAGCCAATAGAGGCCCAGCTGCCCCCATAGATGCCACTCACACCTGTGGGCTGGTTGCTTTAGGAAATGCTTACACATTGGTGAACCTCAGTTCTTCTTTGTGTCAATGGGACTTGTGGGGTTTGCTCTTGAGAAGATTAAGTGGAAAGCTTCATGTTAAACACTCAGCAAGAGCCTACCACACTGTGAGCTTCAAGGAGATGGTGATTGTCAGCTCCCTCTCAGAGTGCCACGCACATGCCTCTGGCCCCAGATACTAGGAGCCGGAAGCCAGCCTGGGCCACATAATGAGACTCTATCTGAGTGAATGAATGAATGAATGAGAACCCAGTTGAGGTATTTTATAAAAATGATAACTGTATACTCCCCACATTTATTTATATAAATATGCAAACTTAACAAGCTGAGCAAACTCTTAAGTAGGAAAAACAGTAGAAATCCACATGGAAATATATTAGAAACTTCTGAAAACTAAAGCAAAGGGGAGAAAATGTTCCTCAAGCAGCAGAGCAAAGCATTTTCCCAACAAAGGGAAAGCCCTTCAAACAACAGCAGGCTTCTTGTTGGAGTTCCAGTGAGAGGGGTTCATGCATGAGCACAGGTGGGGCGGCAGCCCACGAACCACAGCGCGTGGGCCTGCTCCCGTGCACACAAGCACGCCTTAGGCAGAGTTCGAGTGAAACAAAAAACCATTGAAGGGCAGGATGTGGTGGCACACCTGTAATCCTAGCACTCGGAAGGCAGAGAGAGGCAGGCTGATTGCTGTGAGTTCAAGGCCAACCTGGTCTACGAAGTGAGTCTAGGACAGCCAGGGTTGTTACACAGAGAAACCCTGTCTTGGAGAAAAAAAAGAAAAAGAAAGAAAGAAAGAAAAAAAGATAAGCAGGCTACCAAGATGAGACTTGATAGTCTATGACCATATGGTAAGGGAGGAGGTCTCCTTCCGTCACAGACCTAGGGAGGGGAATAGGGTGAAAGTGGGAGGGAGGGAGGAATGGGAGGATACAAGTGAGGGGAAAACAATTGATTAAGTTTAAAAAATCTCTCTAAAAAAACAAAACAAAACAAAAAAAAGAGCAAGAGCACTCACTGCTTTTCCAGAGGTCCTGAGTTCAATTCCCAGCAACCACATGGTGGCTCACAACCATCTATAATGTGATCTGGTGCCCTCTTCTGGCCTGCAGGTGTACATGCAGACAGAGCACTGTATACAGAATAATATATAAATCTTTAAAAAAAAAAAAAAAAAAAAAAAAAAGAGTGCATCTTGCTCTGGCAGAGAACCTGAGTCATAACATGCTCACTAACATCTGTAACCTGTTTACACAGGACCCAGTGTCCTCCTCTGGGCTCCACAGGCACCTGCATGCAACCACACATGTACAAAGACACATGTAAAAACACACATAAAAATAAAATCAAGCTAGAGGCTGGAGAGATGGTTCAACTATGAGAGCACTAGCTGCTCTTGCAGCTCACAACCATGTGTATCTCCAACTCCAAGGGATCTGACACATTCTCAGGCCACTATATGCATGGCCACATACACACACAGATACATAAATAAAATAAAGTGTTCTTAAAACAGTGTAAGTACAAGAAAGGGAGACTTGGACTGGAAAGATGACTGGGTGATATGATTTTTATGTGTGTCTTTGTGCATGTGCAGTTGCTTGCAGGTGCTAGGATTAAAGGCTCATGCCACCACTGTCTGGCAGTTAATGAATCATTCTCCACGCCCCCCCCCAGGGTCTCTCTGTGTAGCCTTGGCTGTCCTGGACTCACTTTGTAGACCAGGCTGGCCTCGAACTCACAGAGATCTGCCTGCCTCCCTGAGTGCTGGGATTACAGGTGCCACCACGCACAGTTTATTGAATCATTCTTAAAACACAGCAGTCACAAGGCCGGAAAGTTTGACGTGGTGCCTGGGCTTGTTTGCATGCTTGCTTGTTGTGGGACAGGGTCTTACATAGCCTAGGCTGCTCTTCAATTCACTATGTCCAATAACCTCGACTTCCTGATCCTTCCACCTCCACCTCCTGAGTGCTGGAGCTGCCGTGTGCACCACCACACCACAGTCTGCACCTTAGTTCCACCTCCTTGTCTTTTCCTTCGTGGAACACCGCCCTGACCCAAAGCCCTGAGAAAGATGAGCCTTATTCCTTTCCATCTTCTGTTGCTGCTTCCTCCATGTCCCTCTAGAGGGCAGAGATGAAAGAATCCAACTGCTGTCAGAGTTTTCAGAAGAAAGAGTGAGCTGGTGCCTGTTGGGAGCCTCTGAGTCAGCACCCAGGGAGCCCTGTTCACTAGGGAAAGAGCTTGGGGAGTTCTCCAAGGTGGCCCTGATCTTTTGGCTGGGAATCTTTTGAGCAGAGGCCATGGGGCCCCTGGGGAGTCCAGCTGGTGCTATTGCTGACTCGTGACTGTCGTAGTTAGCGTCACTCTTGCTAAGACGACATAGCATGACAAACTAGGGAGGCAGAGGCAGGCAGCTCTCTGAGTTCCAGGACAGCCTGGTCTACAGGGTGAGCTCCAGGACAGCCAGCGCTACACAGAGAAATACACCTTGGGGAGGAAAAGGTTTGTTTCACTCACAGTTCCATACAACAGTTCATTATCAATGTGAAGACAGGAACTCCAGCAGGGCAGGCACCTGGGGGCAGGAGCTGCTCAGAGGCTGTTCAGGAGTGCTGCTCACTGGCTTGTTCCCATGGCTTGCTCACACTGCTTTCCTATAGAACCCAGGACACCAGCCCAGGGATGGCCCCACCCACAGCGGGCTGCCCCTCCCCATCACCCACTAATTAGGAACTGCCCTAGATTCTAGTCATTGTGCTGGCCATACATAGGTGGACATGGAGCTTCTTGTGCCTGGTTTCCTGCTCCCATTTTCTCCTCCGTGCGCCAGCAGGATGGCTCAGAAGCAGATCAATTACTCCAAGTACTTCGACCAGCTCTACGAGTACCGCATGCCAGAGAACTCTCTAAACAAGTACCAAAAACTCATCTGCTGTCCGAAGGGGAGTGGAGGAGACTTGGTGTCCATCAGAGGCTAGGATGGGTTCATTACATGACTCACGAGCCAGAACCGCGTGGTCTTCTTTTTCGACAACCTATTCCAGAAAAACAACAATAATGAAGTACAGGCCGGGCGTGGTGGCGCACGGCTTTAATCCCAGCACTTGGGAGGCAGAGGCAGGCAGATCGATGTGAGTTCGAGGCCAACCTGGTCTACAAACCAAGTCCAGGACAGCAAACCCTGTCTGGAAAAACAAACAAAATGAAACAATAAAATGAAGGACAGCTGGGATCATCTAGTCATTTTCAAACGTACTGTGTATGTGTGTATAAGGTAGTATTCAGTGAATGCCTGGAAAATGTACAAGTCTGACCCATACCTGTGCATGAGCTGTGTCCTTCACAGCAACAGAGCTCAGTTGAATACAACTACAAGTAGATTGTTTTAAAGTTGTTAAAGATTTTCTTGTAGTTTTTTTCTTAATACAAGGGCCTGTTTTAGCCAGACATGGTGGTGCACGCCTTCAGTCCCAGCACTTGGGAGGCAGAGGCAGGTGGATCACTGTGAGTTCGAGGCCAGCCTGGTCTACAGAGTGAGTCCAGGACAGCCAAGGCTACACAGAGAAACTCTGCCTCAGAAAAACCAAAAAATAAAAACTAAAAGAGTGCCTGTTTTACTTTACCTGTTATTTTTATTAAATAAAGTTTGTATGTTGCATTTAAAAAGAAAAAAAATACCCTAAAGACTTGCCTATAGCCTAATCTTATAGTCATTTTTTCAGTTGAGGTTCCCTCCTCTCAAATGACTCTAGCCAGTGTCAGATTGACATAAAAGTAGCCAACATAATGACCCGCCTGTTTTTGTTTTTCCTTTTCTCCCCCCCACCCCAGCTGTCAATGGGCATGTTGGGCATGGGCTTCATGGCTACCTACCTGCCAGAGGCTGCAACCAGCGCTTACCTAGCAGCTGTGGCTCTCCACATCATACTGGCCCAGCTGACATGCATCTTTGGTATTATGATCAGTTTTCACGCTGGTCCCATCTCCTTCTTCTATGTGAGTAACCACAAGCTTCCCCCAGAATTCACACCCATTCTCTGGCCTACAAAGAAAAAGTGCCCAAGTGGGCAGATTTCTGCCTGTCCAAAAGGATGAAAGGGGCTCAGTAACTCCACCTCCTGCAGAGTTATGTCTTGGTCAACTGCAGAAGCCAGTTGGAGCATGTGCTCAGGTGTAATAACCGCTTCTGTTTAAGATTTGTTTGTTTGTTTGTTTGTTTGTTTTTCCAGACAGAGTTTCTCTGTGTGGCCCTGGCTGTCCTGAACTCACTCTGTAGACCTGGCTGGTCTTGAACTCACAGCGATCCACCTGCCTCTGTCTCCCAAGTGCTGGGATTTGGAAAAATAAAAACAAAGAAACAAACAAACAAACAAATACAAGCAAAAACATTAAGCCAGGTCTGGTGACTCAGGCTTGTAGTCTCACCTACTTTGGAGAGGCTGAGGCAGGAAGATTTCAGGTTCAAAGCCTGCTTGGGCTACAGATGAGTTCAAG
Organism: Acomys russatus; assembly: GCF_903995435.1. Taxonomy (NCBI): domain Eukaryota; kingdom Metazoa; phylum Chordata; class Mammalia; order Rodentia; family Muridae; genus Acomys; species Acomys russatus. The sequence continues at coordinate 58,583,041 of NC_067147.1, forward strand.
GCAATCCTGGGCACATTTTTAGATTTTTTTTTTTTTTTTTTTTTTTTTTGCTTTTTGAGACAAGGTTTCGCTGTTTTGCCCCGGCTGTCCTGGACTCACTCTGTAGACCAGGCTGGCCTTGAACTCAGAAAGATCTGCCTGCCTCTGCCTCTTAGAGTGCTGGGATTAGAGGCTCGTGCCGCCACGCCCGGCTTTCCTCTTTGGTCTGAGAAGACTGACCTGTTGGCGGCGGCTGCAGCAGCTGCGATGTTCCTAAGGCAGCCTCTGCACTGTTCTCTTGTTTCAGAACATAGCTAACTACTGCATAGCTCTCCCCAAAGCCAACTCTACCAGCATCCTGCTGTTCCTCACTGCTGTTGTGGCCCTGAGAATCAACAAGTGCATCCGCATTTCCTTCAACCGCTACCCGATTGAGTTCCCCATGGAGCTGTTCCTGGTACGTGTCGTCGCTGGAAATCCTCCTTTTAAAACACACGCAACCTAGGGAGACAAGGAAGAGCAGGGGGATGGTTAAGCGTATTTGCTCTCCCAGCACTCGGGAGGCAGAGGCAGGAGGATCGCTGTGAGTTCGAGGCCAGCCTGGTCTACAAAGTGAGTTCCAGGACAGCCAAGGCTACACAGAGAAACCCTGTCTCAGGAGGGCAGGAAGAAGGGAGTGTTTGCTGCTCACAGAGGATCTGAGTTCAGTTCCTGGGAACGCCCTCAGGAGGCTACTAACTCAGCTCCGCTCCAAGAACCACGTGCCCTTCATTCCCTGGCTCCCGTGAACACACCACACACAGGCCAGGCACACAGACTCCAATAAGAATTGTAAAGAAACAGTGAACCAGATCAAAGCTGAGAGAGGGCTTTGTTTTTATTTTGTTTAAGAGTTATTTATTTTGGGCTGGAGAGATGGCTCAGAGGTTAAGAGCACTGGCTGCTCTTTCAGAGGACCTGAGTTCAATTCCCATCAACCACATGGTGGCTCACAACCATCTATACTGGAATCTGATGCCTTCTTCTGGCGTGCAGGTGTACATGCAAATAGAGCATATATATATATATATATATATATATATGTATATATATATATATATATATATATATATATATATATATGTGCATGGGTGTTTCACTGCATGCATGTAAGTTACCACATGCATGTGTAGTGCCTAAGGAATCAGAAAAGGGAATTAGATCCTCTGGAACTGGAGCAACAGATGATTGTGAGCCATGTGGGTGCCAGAATTGAACCCATGTCCTCTGCAAGGCCTATTAACCACTGCGCCCTCTCCCCTGAGTACAGTTTTAAATGTATGCTACTCTTATAAAGTTTTCTCTGGGCCGCTTCTTTCTCCCTCTCATTGGTGTTGTAAGATAGAGCCAAACTCACGGCAATCCTCCTGCCTCATCTTTTGCTTTTGTTTTTCAAGACAGGGTTTCTTAGGAAGCAATGCACAGTATTTAATCACATGCTCTCCTTTAACTACCGACAGATTCTCGGCTTCACCTTACTTACAAACAACATAAGCATGGCTACAGAGAACAGCAAGATGTTGATTAACATGATTCCCTACAGGTCAGTCAGCCCACTTCTCTTGCTTGTTCATTTTGGTTTTGGCTTTGGTCTCTCTGTGTAGCCTTGGCTGTCCTGGACTCGCTCTGTAGACCAGGCTGGCCTCAAACTCACAGAGATCTGCCTGCCAGGACTAAATGTGTGTGACACCACCTCGGGGCATCATCCAGTTTTCAAGATTGCTTTTCCTTTCTGTTTTTGTGACAGGGTCTTGCTATAGAGCGCAGGGTGGCCTCAAACTCAACAGTCTTCTCACTTCAGCCTCCACGTGCTGGGATGACATGCGTGTGCCTCATGACCAGTTGTTCTGCCCTTTCCAGGCACCTCCCTCAGCCTTTCTCTGCACAGCCTACCTCATAGTCCTTTCTAGCAGTATTTGGCCACTGCTAAGTTCAGCCTAGTGTGTAAGATCATGTACAGAACACAGATTTTTGTGATCAAACAGGGGCCTGCAGAGCTCCTTGTTTCTTCCTTACTCGCCTTTTGCCACTTTGCTCATAAGAGAGCTTGTCAGAAGGAAAACAAAACAAAACAAAACTGAGCCTGGCCCTGGTATGGTGTCTCATGCTTTTAATCCCAGCACTCAGGAAGGCAGAGGCAGGTGGATCTTTGTGAGTTCCAGCCCAGCGTGGTCTACAGAGTCTGGGAGAGACAGGGATCTTACACAGAGGAACCATGCCTCAAAAAAACAAAAAGAAAAGAAAAACCAAGGCAGGGGTGGGGGTGGGATGGGGTGGGGTGGGGGTGGAGCCTGTTAGCTTACTCAGACACCTCAAAGAGATTTGATTCTTTTTTCTGTGGGCATTATTGGTCTCACAGAGCCCCACCCTTGTCAGGTTTCAAGAGCAGAGCAAGAAAGCTGGGCATGTTGTCCCCACCTGTAATCTCAGCATTTAGGGGGTGGAGGCAGGAGGATCAAGAGTTAAAGGCTAGCTTTGGTGGGTTGGGGATTTAGCTTAGTGGTAGAGCACTTGCCTAGGAAGCGCAAGGCCCTGGGTTGGGTCCTCAGCTCTGGAAAAAATAAGACAAAAAATGGCTAGCTTTGGCTACACATTGGTCACAAAGCTAGCCTGGCCTGCATGAGACCACTGCCTCTTCACCCCCAAAATAAAACAATAACAACAACAACAATGAAAAGATGGCATGAAAGATCATTTTCAAGTGACTGATAGGAAACATAGGGTTCCATGTTCAGGAGAGAACTGTTGCTTCGCTGTCACCCACTTGCATGTGGGTTGCAGCCGCTCTCCCCTTCCTCCCTTCCCTTTCTTCATTCAGTTGTTCTGGGATTGAAGCTCGGGCCTCACACTGGCCGCGCGAGAACTCTGCCACTGAACATTTTCCTCCTAATTGGTTAGGTTATCTTTGAATAACCTGGCAGCTCTGGGCACCCACTGCATTTAATTTCATCTGCTGAATGACTACAGGCAGACTCTTTGGTCTCTCTGTGTGGCCCTGGCTGTCCTGGACTCGCTTTGTAGACCAGGCTGCCCTCGAACTCACAGCGATCCACCTGCCTTTGCCTCCCGAACCAAGAGGCATTTTTAGACAAGCTATTATTTGCTCTGCAGAAAAATCTACCACATAGAATTTTCAAAAGTGTTAGGACATAGTTGGTCTCAGTTTTCTAGGATAGAATCAAATATGGAGTCATATGTATTTGTCTATTTGATTAAATGGTAAAAGATAATAAAAACAATTAAGTATTTTGGACACACATCATACGTATACACAGACATACATATGCACATATATACAATATACACAGACACATGCATATACCCACACAAACATACACACACACACACATAAGCATACACACAAACATACATATGTATATACACAAACATACATATTTGCACACAAACATGTATATACTACACACATTACTCACAAACACATACACACATGTCACATGCCCACAACACACACACACTCTACACACATACACACCGGTACACACTACATACACGTATACATACACACAAGCACACACACAGGCACACATGGTTGATGGCTAGGGGACGTAGGGCTGAAAAAATAAGAATTGCAAATAGCAAGCAATATCTAAAAGATTTAGAAGACATTTTTTAACAGACTAATAAAGTTATTCAGAGAAATGAAAGCTGGAACATATCCGTGCTCCTAAATTACATTTAGAGCAGTGTGTCAGCATGAAGCTATACATAAGACAGCTGATGTAAGGTGTGTGTGTGTGTGTGTGTGTGTGTGTGTCAGCATGAAGCTATACATAAGACAGCTGATGTAAGGTGTGTGTGCGTGTGTGTGCGTGTGTGTGTCAGCATGAAGCTGTACATAAGACAGCTGATGTGAGGTGTGTGTGTGTGTGTGTGTGTGTGTCAGCATGAAGCTATACATAAGACAGCTGATGTAAGGTGTGTGTGTGTGTGTGTGTGTATCAGCATGAAGCTATACATAAGACAGCTGATGTAAGGTGTGTGTGTGTGTGTGTGTGTGTGAGCATGAAGTTATACATAAGACAGCTGATGTAAGGCGTGTGTGTGTGTGTGTGCGTGTGTGTGTGTGCGCGCGCGCGCGCGTGTGTGTGTGTGTCAGCATGAAGCTATACATAAGACAGCTGATGTAAGGCGTGTGTGTGTGTGTGTCTGCGCGTGCGCTCATGTGTGTGTGTGTGTCAGCATGAAACTATACATAAGACAACTGATGTAAGGTGTGTGTGTGTGTGTGTGTGTGTGTCTGCGCGTGCACTCCCTCCCCAGCCGTCAGGATTTCTTTTTCTTTTTTGTCTACTTCTGCCATGACATTTGAGATGAAGCCTCTTGTGTCCTGAGAGGAAGTCCATGTGGTTCTGTCATGTGACCTGTCACTGTGTACATTGGTCAGCTCTCTTCTGCCATATTCATGAGAACCATTGACCTGCGCTTCTCTTTTCCTTATAATGTCTTCAGTTTCTAGACATTTGTATGAAACCATCCTGATTTCTTCCTTGTGTACTTGGTAGAATCTACCAATGAAGTTATGTGGGTGTGAGGGTTTCACTATGGGAGGGCTCTTAACTATAATCCATTTTTAGTGTGCTTTTTGGCAGGGGAGGGTTTCAAGACGGGGTCTCTCTGTGTAGCCTTGGCTGTCCTGGACTCGCTTTGTAGACCAGGCTGGGCTCAAACTCACAGCGATCCCCTGCCTCTGCCTCCCGAGTGCTGGGATTAAAGGCGTGCACCACCACACCTGGCCATTTAGGTTGTTTTTGAGATATGGGTTTAGGTAGCCTGAGCTTGAAGTCTGGCATTGAACCTCCCAGGTTCTGCGTTTATTATATGCAAATGTCCAAGCCCTGCTTGTATTTTATTAAACAAAATGGTTATTGCTTAGTCACTTTCTTGTGATAAAATTGTCTCTGACAAAGGCAGCTTAAGGGAGAAAGGGCTTCCTCCAGCTTATGCTACAGCACACAGCATGTCTCACTGGGCAGTGGCTATGGCAGGAAGGTGAAGCTGCTGCTCAGAGCATTCTGTGGCAGTAAGCAGAGGGTGAGGAGTGTTTGATGTGCTCAGCTCCCTTTCTCCACTTACTGGGTCCCAGGCAGGGAGCAGTGGCACCCACAGAGGACTAGTCTTCCCACCTTGTTTTTTTTGTTTTGTTTTGGTTTGGTTTGGTTTTTTGAGACAGGGTTTCCTCTGTGTAGCCCTGGCTGTCCTAGACTCACTTTGTAGACCAGGAGGCCTTGAACGCACAGAGATCCTCCTGCCTCTGCCTCCTGAGTGCTGGGATTACAGTGCGGCACCCCACCCAGCTGGAAATTATCTTTTTCAAAGATTTATTATTATGTATATAGTGTTCTGCCTGCATGTACGCCTGCAGGCCAGAAGAGGGCACCAGATCTCATTTAATTGGTTGTAAGCCACCATGTAGTTGCTGGAACTTGAACTCAGGACCTCTGGAAGAGCAGCCAGTGCTCTTATATTCTGAGCCAAATCTCCAGGCCACCCCCCCCCCCAACCAGCCTTTTTTAAAAAAAAAATCCATTCTTCAAAGTATATAGGCATGATGGTGTACAACTGTAACCCCAGCCCTGGGGAGGGAGAGACATGGGACCAAGAACTCCAGATCAGCCTGGACTGCCTGAGATTCTGATAAAACAACAACAACAACAAACAAACAAACAAAAAGCAAGCCAAAAACTAGAATAGAAGATGTGGTTGGGATTTGTATGTGCCTGAATGAGGGGCAGTAAGCAGAGCCCTGTCCTGAAGAGTGACTAGACAGGGACTCCTGGGACCTTTTAGCTCTGCAGCATCTTAGGTGTCCTCAGTAGCAGGAACATTTCCTCCACTCATACCTGGTACTTGCCCTCACTGTGAGGTGGGAACTAGGACCAGAGAGCCCCTGAGGATGTTTTGATGGACTTTGTAACTTGGCTCCACTAGCTGGCTGCTTTGGTAAGCTGCTGCCTCCATTGCTCTGTTTGTCCTTTACTTGTTAAGAAGGAAAAAAAGGTGGGGAGGGAGCGTGAGGTGTGCCTGACGTGAGGACGGAGTGGGAGAGGTGCAGTCAGGAACATCTGGTCTTGCTGTCCAGCAGTAATTCCTCTTTTCTCTTCCAGCTTTGCGCTCCCTGAGACGCCACAGTTTGGCCTTCTTAACAGAATTATTTTACAAGCCATGTCTTTATCTTTAGTGAGCTCCTTTCTGCTCATATCTCTGGGCAAGAAGATTGCCAGCTTCCATAACTACAGAACCAATTCCAACCAGGTGAGGGTGCCCATTTGTCCTTGTTCTAATATGATTGTCGCCTTCTGCCTTCCGCCAACATGATGATGCCGTTCCTCTTTAGCCAGTTACCTGGACCGTAATCTGGACCATAATCACTTAAGGTTTCTGAGAAGTGGAGGATGCGTAACTTTAAACCTTCTTGAATTTGTACAAGTGTTATTCCTCTAGAGTCATGGTACACAAAGGCAAAAGAAGTAACCAGGTGGGGTGGCCCATGTTTGTTATCCCAGCACTTGGGAAGTATAGGCAGGGTGAAGAGTCAAAGTCCAGCCTTAGCTATGTAGCAAGTGTGGCCAGCCTGGGCTACATGAGACCCTGTCTTAAAACAGGGTGATAGCAAATGATAGCATATGGCATGGTGCTACTGAGTTAGCCGAGGTCCTGTCTCCCTTCCCTATGGCCTCAGAAGCCAGATGCATGCTGGGGCACAGGTGCCATGGGATAGCACATACAAACCAGGCTGCTTGTACCTGTCATTAATACAATGCCTTGTCTTTTGGCTTTTGCTTTTATTTTTTAGGACAAATATCCAACTACTCTGAAAGTGGTCCTTTCCCTAGAACTCAAGAGGGACACAGAAGCAAGCGGTGTCTTAGCCAGAGACTAGGTTAGTGTAGTAGGGGGGAAAGGCCAGCACTGAGCTCTCTCTGTGAGTCCGAGTCCCAGGGGTTGTGAGAAAGAGGAAAAAGGCAAGAATCAGTTTTATTACTTGCAGAAAGGATTTCCCTTATGATCAGAAATGAGGGTAGAGACACAACTTAATCTGGAAAATCAGATCGGCCCTCCCTGTGTGCTCCCCGAGGCTGCGTCCACATGTTGTAAGAACCCTAACCCTAACCCTCACAAAACAATGGATCTCTAGCTCAAAATCAGATTCCTCAACAAAAAGTGGACTCAAAGACTCTGCGGTTTCTTCACAGGATTTAATAGCCATCGGCCTTTGCAACGTGGTCAGTTCCTTTTTCAAATCTTATGTGTTTACGGGTGCTGTGGCCAGGACTATAATCCAAGACAAATCTGGAGGAAGACAGCAGGTGTGTTGAAAAGGAATCCTACGTCTGGAGTGTCCACATAAGGAAAGAGACGCATGTCTGTCCACATGTCAGTCTGCATGTCTGTTCATAGAAGGGCTTCATCTGGGTTGATCTCGCAGTGATGTCCAGTCAGTGGGGAACCTCTGGGAAGAGTGTGGGTTCCACGCTCACCTTAATTTTGCTCAGAGTTTGTCTTTAAAGGTTACTGGGAGCCTGGTGCGGTGGCACGCATTTTTAATCCCAGCACTCGGGAGGCAGAGGCAGGTCGATGGCTCTGAGTTCGAGGCCAGCCTGGTCTACAAAGTGAGTTCAGGACAGCCAAGGCTACACAGAGAAACCCTGTCTCAAAAAAACAAAAAACAAATCAAAACAAAAACAAACAAAATAAAAGTTATTATTGGGAGGGGGTGTATGGTAGCACATGCCTGTAATCCCAGCAACCACTCATCTCCAGCCCTAATGTGGGGCTGAGGAGGTGGCTCAGTGGTTACTAGCACTTACTGCTCTTACAGAGGACCTGGGTTTGATTCCCAGCACCCATGTCAGGTGGCTCACAACTGTCCATAACTCCAGTTGTGGGCTCCTCAGGCACCAGGCACGCACATGTGCACATGTATGCATGCAGGCAAATAGTCATCCACATAAATACAAACAAAGAAAAGATGAAGCACCCCGGAAGACGGGAAGTTGTCAAAGTCCCCAGCAACACAGGAACAGGTGGGATGCTTATCTACACAGGAATTACCACGGGCAGACCTTGGGGCTGTCAGTGAAGTGTCTGCTTAAGGGAGGAGGGTTTCTAAGTTGTGTGAGGACTGGCCATATCTTAGGAGTTTCATAGTTCCAAGCTGTGACAATAGGGTTCCAGGGGAAACGGAAACTTCCCAGACAGCATTCACATGACACTCATGAAGCACCTACTGTGTGTCCGAGTACCTCACTGAGATCCTAAAACGCACGTGTGCTGAACCCCCAACTCTTCTCAAGAAAAACAAAGCAAAACAAAACAAATGGCATGCTTCTCAGCAAACAGAAGGCCTCAGCTGCAGACAGGGACCAACACGCTCCTGACGGTTTCTCTTCAACCAGCTCTATCTCCTCAGTTTGCATCTCTGGTAGGCGCAGGTGTGATGGTGCTGCTCATGGTGAAGATGGGAAGCTTCTTCCACAACCTGCCTAACGTAAGTGGCTCCGGTGAGTCGGGAAAGGCAGGGACAGTGGAGTCTGGGGCTGCAGAGTGGCTCAGCGGGTAAGAGCACCAGCTGCTCTCGCAGAAGAGCCAGGGGCTTGGTTCTCGTATCCATATGGCAGCTCACAACTCTTTTTTTCCAAGTCAGGGTTCCTCTGTGTAGCCTTGGCTGTCCTGGACTCGCTTTGTAGACCAGACTGGCCTCAAACTCACAGAGATCCACCTGCCTCTGCCTCCCGAGTGATTGGGGGCTCATAACTTTTTTCTTTCTTTCTTTCTTTCTTTTTCCGAGACAGGGTTTCTCTGTGTAACAGTCCTGGCTTTCCTGGACTCACTTTGTAGACCAGGCTGTCCTTGAACTCACAGAGATCCACCTGCCTCTGCCTCCTAAACTAAGAGGCATTTTTAGATAAGCTATTATTTGCTCTGCAGAAAAATCTACCACCACGCCCGGCTAGCTCATAACTTCCTCTAACTCCAGTTCCTGGGGATTCATTGTCCGCCTCAGGCACCGCATGCATGTGGTGTACATACATACATGCAGGCAAGCACCCATACACATAGAAATAAATAAACCATTAAAAAAAGAAAGACGTCATCTCGGCAGAGCATCCATGCAGAGAATTGCATTTGTGTGGTTCCCAGTGGTAGCTCTAACCTTTTTTCTTAAAATAACGTTTTAGAGACAGGGTGATGGCTCAGTGGGTAAGAGCACTTGCTGTACAAGCATGAGGCACTGAGTTCAGATATCCAGACACATGTAAAAGTTAGCTGTAGCAACATGTAACCCCAGTGCTGGAAGGAGGTGGGTAGAGACAGGGTTATTTCTGGGGCTTGCTGACTAGCCAGTCTAGCTTTAAAAATAAATAAATAAATTAGTGAGCTTCCAGTTCAGTGAATGACCTTGTCTCAGGAGAGTGTGGTGAAGAATGACAGAGTGGGGCACTTGAGGGGTCCCTCTGTCCTCTGGGTACACATATGCACGCACGCTTGCACGGGTACACCCTAAAGCACTCATGGACCAACCCACAGACACAACCCACAGCAGGAATCATGGCAGTGCCTCCATCTTCAGTTTAGACAGTAAACATGGTTATGAGAAATCCATGTCTCTATGTAGCACATGTGTATGTTGATGTGAAGCAAGCTCATGTTAAGTTCATAGTGAGTGGCCAAAAACCACAATTATGTCCCAGCACTTGGGAGGCAGAGGCAGGAGGATTGCTATGAGTTCAAGGCCAGCCTGGACTATACAATGCGTCTAGGACAGCCAGGGCTACACAGAGAAACCTGTCTTGAAAAAAACAAAAAACAAAAACAAAGAAAAGAAAAACAAACAAACAAAAAAGAAACACAAATATGATTGTTCTCATTAAGCTATAAAATCAGTTTTAGGTATGGAGATTTAGTGATGAGTGGCAAAAACAGATTCAGATGTAGGAACCTGAGACTCAGACACTTAAGATTTATTTATTTATTTTACATGTATGAGTGCTCTGTCTGCATGTACACCTGCAGGCCAGAAGAGGGCATCAGATCCCAGTATAGATGGTTCTGAGCCACCATGTGGTTGCTGGGAATCCAGTCAGTGCTCTTAACTACTGAGCCATCTCTCCAGCCTAAGACTCAGACATTTAATGTATGCCCATGCCCTCTGTATTTTCTGCAGTCTCTATTGCTATCCCACAGCCTCTTAGTTATTCCTGGTATTAGAAGAGTGGGCCCGCAGGTTGACTTTTTTGCTCTGTGTTCAGCTGGATATGTCTCTGCTTGACTATATCTCTTTTGTTTAAAACATGACCTGACCTTTCGCCATATTATGTGTGCTTATTATGGCTGTAACCAAGAGATTCTAAGCAATAATATAGGTTTATGCCCCAAATATACAGAACATTTCAGAGTGCTAGCACTGGCTGCCTCTTTGATGATGGAATGTAAGCCTGGGGACTAGGCATGGTAATGCTAGTACCTGGTATACAGAGACAGAGGACTGCAAGCCAGCCTGGTCTGTGTATGTAGTGAGTTCCAGGGGAGCCAGGGATACATAGAGAGGCCTTGGTCTCAAAGAAACAAGAAAGGTTTTAAGGGGCTAGAGAGATGGCTCAGCTGTAAGAGCACAGGCTACTCTTCCAAAGGACCTGGGTTTAATTCCCAGTACCCACATGACAGCTCACAACTGTCTGTAACTCCTGTTCCATGGGAACTGACACCCTCACACAGACATGCATGCTGGAAAAACACCAATGTACATTTTAAAAAAAAGAATAAATTATTTTTTACAAAGAGTTTTTAAAATGAAATTATGTAGGGATGTAATTGATTTTTAATGAAATAAATGTTTTACCTTACTGTTCAGGAAGGACACAGCTTCACTGTGCATGGCCTTCTGATGAGGTTTGTTTCCTGTAGCCATTCCTTTCCTCCAGTTAAAAGAAAACAAATCCAACCAGGTGGCCCTAGTATCTGGAAGGCAGAGGCAGGCAGATCTCTGAGTTCCAGGCCAGCCTGGTCTACAGAGCGAGTTCCAGGACAGCCAAGGCTACACAGAGAAACCCTGTCTGAAGAAACAAAACAAACGAAGAAGAAGAAGAAGAAAGATAGAGGAGGAAAAAGAATTCTACAAGAAAGACCTCTGTGGCATGGAGGTGCTGTCCTTCCCACCACACCTTTCTGACATTGTATAAAGTTTGGCTGCAGAGGGCTGGAGAGATGGCTTAGTAGTTAAGAGCACTGGCTGCTCTTACAGAGATCCTGTTCAAGTCCCAGCAACCAGCCAGGCAGAGGCCGGTGGATCGCTGAGTGTTTGAACCCAGCCTGGTCTGTAAAGTGAGTCCAAGACAGCCAAGGCTAACACAGAGAGATCCTGTCTTGAAAAACAAAATAAAACAAAACAAAACCAATTCCCAACAACCACACTGTGGCTCACACCCATCTGTGATGGGATTTGGTATCCTCTTCTGGTGTGCATGAAGACAGAATTCATCTACATAAAATACATGAATAAAAATACTTTTTAAAAATTAGGTAAAATCAATTTATTTAAAAACAAAAACAAAAACCAAGCTGGGTGTTGTGATGCAGGCCTTTAATCCCAGTACTCAGCAGGCAGAGGCAAGTGGATTGCTATGAGTTTGAGCCCAGCCTGGTCTGCAAAGGGAGTCCAGGACAGCCAAGGCTACACAGAGAGACCCTGTCTCCAAGAAAAAGAAGGAGGAGGAAGAAGAGGAGGAGGAGGTGGAGGAGGAGGAAGCCGTATTTGACTTTGTCTACTGACCCACTGTATCTGTGTTGTCCTCTCTGGGCTTTGTCAGAAAGCAGCCAGTATTCTGGCTGACTCAGCCACCCCTGACCTTGGCTTAGCACATTGGAAGAGTAGAGAAAAATGGTTTTTTGTTTGTTTGGTTTGGTTGGGTGGGTGGGTGGGTGAGTGTTATATTTTTTGTTTTTGTTTTTTTGTTTGTTTTGTTTTGTTTCTGTTTTGTTTTGTTTTGAGCCGTGAGTCAGAGCTTGAGTGTAACATTTCTAGAGGCAAGGCTAGTTTTGTGGTTCCTTTGTGAGGACTTGGAAATTTGTCCCTGAGGGGAGATCTAGGTGGTTTATCTTTCCCCACAGGCTGTGCTGGCGGGGATCATCTTGAGCAATGTGGTGCCCTACCTTGAAACCATTTGCGACTTACCCACTCTGTGGAGGCAGAACCAGTATGACTGTGTGAGTATGCATGTGCCCGAGGGGAGGACAGGAAGGATGGAGTTGGGGCCTGCAGGGGAGCAGAGTCCTCAGCCAGGGCTGAGCTGCAGGTAGGCCTACAGAGCACTGGCAGCATCCCTGAGCATCTCAAAAGGGACAGCCAAGGAGCCTCTGACAGTAGGTGCTTGCCACGTAAGACCCCGAACCCATGTAAGAAAGCTGGGCATTGTGGCACAAACTTAGAATTCCAGGACTGGAAAGGCAGAGGCAGGGGGATTCTTGTGGCTTGCCAGCCACCAGCCTAGCCTATGGGGAGCTCCAGGCCACTGTGAGACCTGGCCTCAAAAATCAAAGTATACGGTTCCTTTGGCCTCCACATGCGGGTACACACACATGTACACTCACCTATGCACACATATATGGCCACCACACCATCATGGGCACACATACACAAACAAACAAATAAAAACTATTACAAATGCTTAACAATCATTCAGTGAGTTCTGATTTTTTTTCTTTTTTTTTTCCGAGACAGGGTTTCTCTGTGTAGCCCTGGCTATGCTGGACTCGCTTTGTAGACCAGGCTGGCCTCGAACTCACAGCGATCCACCTGCCTCTGCCTTCCGAGCGCTGGGATTAAAGGTGTGCGCCACCACACCCGGCCACCATTTTTGACTTGGATCAGAAAGGACTAGATTGCAGTGTCTGATTTCTTGTGTCAACCCATCCTACCATCCCACAAAGTAGATAACATTTGTCTTCATTTTGTACATGGGGACACTGACATTGTGAGAAAGAAATAAAGGAAGAGGTGATCAGGAATCCATCAGAGAACATCTAGGCAGCCTCGAGGGCCAAGTTGTCTAGGATGGGGCTGGCACGTCTCTGTCTTGTTCAGTCTCACAGTCAGTCTCCTCCCACTCCAACCCTTTCCCACAAGGCCGTGTGGATGGTGACATTTTCCTCTGCGATCTTCCTGGGACTAGATGCTGGACTACTCATCTCCCTAGTCTTTGCTTTCTTCATGATCACTGTTCGTTCACACAGGTATGCAGACCCTGGTGGGTGGAGGACAGCCATAGCAAGGCAAGGGCACTGGGACCTAAGACAGCACATTTCCTTCCAGAACCAAGATCCTCGTCCTGGGCCAGATCCCCAACACCAACATTTACAGAAACATCAACGAGTACCGGGAGGTAAGAAGCCGGCCGAGGGACGGGGGAGATGCTCAATGGATAAGCCAGTGCCAGTTCCTCGGAACCCGATGGAACCTCAGCACGTAGGAGGCGGGACAGCCCCTGGGCAAGCTGAATATCATAGAACTCTGTATTTCAGTGAGAGACTCTGGCCTCCTCCATCAGTGCATGTCAGAC